>NC_139671.1:2322998-2367998 GCF_951799395.1 Argentina silus | reverse complement strand
TCTTTGTAGAAGAGCAGTTGAGCAACCCTACAGATTTTCAGATGTTACAGACATGTTGTGTGTCTTATACAACTAATACGTTGTGTAATATGTAGTTGTACTGTAATTACTAGTGATAGCATTGTATCAACATGTAACACTACACCAGCTGAAATAATTGCAGACCCCTACTGTACTAACATATTGATACAACATTATGTTTAGTAATCACGTAATTAGTACATAGACATTAAAACAACTTCAAGTAAAGTGTGACTGACCAGTATTATATTAACACTAACTGACTCAACTGTTTACATTTACATTTATGGCATTTAGCAAACGCCTTTATCCAAAGCGACTTACAGCCAATACATTTGTCTGAGTAAGTGAATCATCTATCCATCAGTCATCATCAGAAAAAGTAATCTATGCTAGGACCAGAGGCTATTGGCAGTGAAGAAAGCATTTTTTTTTTTAATCTATTCATAACTATCTATTCCTCTGTCTCTCTCATTCCAGGACACGGAACAAAAGGAGTGTTCGAGCTCCTGGCTGGCTGGAGAAGGACTCGAGAGACCCTCCCCTTCAAGGAACGAGTGGCGGACGCCTTCGCGGACGTGATGGTGTGCTACACCATGACCAGCTCGCTCTACATCATCACCTTCGGCATGGGCGCCAGCCCCTTCACCAACATCGAGTCCGTGAAGATCTTCTGCCAGAGCATGTGCGTTGCCATTCTAGTGAACTATTTCTACGTGTTCTCCTTCTACGGCTCCTGCCTGGTGTTCGCGGGCCAGCTGGAGCAGAACCGGTACCACAGCGTGTTCTGCTGCAAGATCCCGTCCGTGGAGTACCTGGACCGGCAGCCCACGTGGTTCAAGACCATGATGAGTGACGGGCACGATCACATCACGCATCACGACGTCATCCCGTACCAGAACCACTTCATCCAGCACTTCCTGAGGGAGCATTACACCGAGTGGATCACCAACACGTACGTCAAGCCCTTCGTGGTCATCCTCTACCTGATCTACGCCTCCTTCTCCTTCATGGGATGTTTACAAATCAGTGACGGATCCAACATTGTCAACCTGCTGGCCAGTAACTCCCCCAGTGTGTCGTTCGCGATGACCCAGCAGAAGTACTTCAGTAACTACAGTCCGGTTATTGGGTTCTATATCTACGAGCCCATCGAGTACTGGAACTCGACGGTACAGGAACACCTCAGAACTCTGGGTCACGGCTTCAACAAGATCTCCTGGATGGATAACTACTTTCACTATCTGAAGGTAGCATTAAGCCTGTTTGTTTTTTTTAACAAACAGTGCTGTTATTTATTTTATTTTGTTATTGTTATTATTATTTATTCTTTTTTTTTTAATGAACTTCCTATTTACTGTAAATGCATCCATTAGTCTTTGCAGCTGTCTCTTAGTCATCAATATTTACTTTTTCTTAATTCCTCCTAAGTCGGTTAAATCTCTGTGTTAGTGTTGTAAATCACATTGTCGTGTTTGTCTGAACCAAAATGTTTGTTTTGGATCCGATTCACAGATGGTGAACTTTGCAGCTCTAACTTTTTAATGTTTTATTTATGTTTTGTAGTTCTTAATATCTCCTCTCATTCGTTGTCTTTGTTATTATTGTGAATCACACGTTTGTTTGTGAATTCGACTCGTAGGTGGCGAACGTGAGCGCATCGACCAAGAGCGACTTCATCTCCATCCTCAAGGGCTCGTTCCTGCAGAGCCCGGAGTATCAGCACTTTACGGAGGACATCATCTTCTCCAAGGACGAGAACGAGGAGTACAACATCATCGCGTCGCGGATGTACCTGGTGGCGCGCACCACGGAGAAGACGCGGGAGGAGGTGGTGGAGCTGCTGGAGAGGCTCCGCCCCCTGTCCCTGATCAACAGCATCAAGTTCATCAGCTTCAACCCGACCTTCGTCTTCATGGACCGCTACAGTTCCTCCGTCGTCTCGCCCCTCCTCACCTCGGCCTTCAGCGTGCTCACCATCCTCATCCTCACCTTCTTCCTGGTGGTCAACCCGCTGGGGAACTTCTGGCTGATCCTGACGGTGACGTCCGTGGAGCTCGGGGTCCTGGGCCTCATGACCCTCTGGAATGTAGACATGGACAGCATCTCTATCTTGTGCCTTATATACACTCTCAACTTTGCCATGGATCACTGTGTCCCGCACCTGTACACGTTTGTGCTGGCCACCGAGCACACCAGGACCCAGTGCATCAAGATCTCGCTGGAGGAGCACGGGGCGGCCATTTTGCAAAACGCGTCCTGTTTCGTCATCGGCATGATGCCGCTGGTGTTTGTGCCTTCCAACCTGACCTACACGCTGTTCAAGTGCTCCCTGCTCACCGCCGGCTGCGTGGTGCTGCACTGTTTCGTCATCCTGCCCGTCTTCCTCACCTTCTTCCCCCCGTCCAAGAAGAGGCACAAGAAGAAGAAAAGGGCCAAGAGGAAAGAGAGGCAGCAGGAGAGGGAGAGGGAGAGGGAGAGGGAGAGGGCGAGGGAGAGGGGGGAGATAGAGTGCATTGAAGTCAGGGAGAACCCGGACCATGTGACTAACGTCTGAGAAAACGGGGGGAAGGGGGTGTACGGCGGTGCCAGCGCGTGAGCGATCGGCGAGCGTCAGTGGACGGGGCGTCCGTCTGCGATCTGTGATTGGTTGGTTGGCGAGGGAGGCGTGTCCTTTAGCGAGGGTGGCCATGTTGGTGTAGCACCTTCCAGACCCTGATGTGTCAGAGCTGACCCATCCCTCGTAAGGATGGAGGGATGGCGGGAGGGGAGGAGTGAAGGAGGGAGAGAGGGCAGGAAGGGCACTATTGACCCCAGCTAGCAGCAGCAGCCCTGGGCTGGCCTGAGTAGAGAGCGGGCCCCTCTGTAGGCCTTCTTTAGCCTGGACAGTGTATCTCATCTGCACAGCCTGCTGCCTGTCTGCTCATTATTGTTATACAGAAGCCCCACAGCCATGCAACAATAACAAACATCACATTCAAAATCCCAGTACTGTATTTACTTCAGATGTAAGTGAATTACAAATCTATTCGTAAGGTTTGATCAATTATGAGCTTGTGGTGCTGACCTTGATTCATTGGTAAACAACGGTGTGAATATCTATGCCTCTGATGTACAGTATCCTCTGACCAGTGGAGGCTAGTGGAGGTAGAAATCGGAGGACAGGCTCATTGTAATGCATGGAATGGAACGAGGAATGGTATCAAACACACGTGTTCCTCCATGCATTACAATGAGCCTGTCCTCCGATTTCTACCTCCACCAGCCTCCCCTGCCCCCAGACATGTCACCCGATCAAACAGAATTGCATTTACTGTACATCCAAGAACACTACATTTACTTCATACAGTATGTAAGGGAATTATAAATCTATGAACACATGTTGATGTTTTGAGCAAATTCATGTTAAGATCCCATAACCCCCCCATCTGTCACTTCACGGGTGCTCATTAAAGATTATCAAAATGCTAAATTATGTTCTACCGTTATCATATTGGATCATCTAAGCATATTGAAAGTGATGAAGATGATTAGACCACATTTGATCAGAGAGAGAGAGAGAGGGGGGGGGGGGGGCTAGCATTGAAATGTTCCTCAAATATCCCTCCAGTACTACAGCATTGCTGTGCAAGCATCTTAACCGATCTGCTCAGATCTGAAACGGAACATCTCGTAAACATGCATTGTGATTGACTGGCAAAGGAACGACCTTCCCTTAGAACACAGAGCGAGAGAGAACCCTCAGAGAACCCGTGTTCTGGTTCTGCTGTGGCACATTGTTTTCCTCCCGGTATGCCGAAAGCGGGAACAGCTGAACTGGGCAGATGGCATACACGGTGTCCATAATGAAGATTTATCTCACACATTACATCATGTGGGTAGAATTGTCAAGGTTAATCTTGGTGTAAGACAAATATATCTGCTTCATGTCAATTTCCACATCTGCTCCTGGCCAACGAACGGCAGTGGTAACTGCACCGCGCGGCATCTCTGAACAGCGTTGTGCATGTACAGTACTAGGTATCACAGTAGATGGGTTAACTACCAGGGAGAAGGGGGAGGATGGGTCTACCTGTGGAGCACGGCTAGGGTGTCCCACAATGCTTTGCACCACTAAAACCAAACATGTGGAGGCTTGTTGACGTTTGAGACGAAGACCTTGGCATCTCAGGCTCTGTTTGAATACTTTCAAAACGCAGTAACGGCAGCAGAGGCTGGTGAAGGTAGAGATCGGAGGACGGGCTCATTGTGATGCATGGAATGGAATGAGGGACGTTGTCAAACCATTCCTCATTCTATTCCATGCATTACAATGAGCCCGTCCTCCGATTTCTACCTCCACCAGCCTCTACTGCTGTGCAGGCTACCTGAGGGTCATGCCAGATCTGAGATAGTTGGTGCCTCTTCGTTTCCACTGTGTAACTGACAGTTGGGCCAAATCACCAGAAAGAACCAGTTTGGCTGCAGTTTTACTTCACTGTTATATGTCACACGTGTTTCTGTCACATTAAACCATGACGGTAAAGAGATCTGTTTGGTTCAAAACTCGAAGCAATGCTTTTATTTATAATTATACTGGTTGAAATCACCACTGGTTTTGTCCGCAGTCTACAGTATGTGTACACCAGTGAGTTAGCTTTCTCTCGTGCTTGAAATGTAACACATTCTCCTCCAACGTCCTCTCCACGATCCCAAGAGGCCAAAATGGTGCCTCTCTCTCTCTCCCTCCCTCTCCCTCCCTCTCTCTCTCTCTCTCCCTCTCTCTCTCTCTCTCTCTCCCTCTCTCTCTCTCTCCCTCTCTCTCCCTCCCTCCCTCTCTCTCTCTCTCTCTCCCTCTCTCTCTCTCTCTCTCTCTCTCCCTCTCTCTCTCTCTCTCTCTCTCTCTCTCCTCCCCTGAGGGAGAACCAACCGTATTATCTGGCCCAGTCATATGGCGATGCCTGATAAGAGCTGTTCTCTGTACAGCCTGTAAGACCTCACAAACACAATCCCAAGGTCAGGAGACGAGAGATGCTAATCATTAAGTATGGCCTCTAACATATCTCAGATCAGATCAGTTTGGCTCCACGGTGGTATGTGACAGAAGCAGACCTGGGTCAATATTAGAAAAAAATTGTTCTTTCGAATACTTACTGAGTGTTTGCTTGAGCCGGCCTGAAGTGCCAGATTGGCAGTTGCAGTTGCAACCGTTGCAGTTTTTAAAACTATTCAGTTGGCTTAATTGTGTGCCAGGCAAACTCAATCAAGCACAGAAAAGTATTTTAAATCTGGGCAGGTTTGGGCTGAAGTACGGGGTCATATCATGTAAAGGGATATGGTGGCTACCGGTCGGTTATTCTTATTTGGTTGTTATTATCGTGTTATTACCACCATATTCATTATTGCCACCTTATTCGTTATTACCATGTTATTACCATGTTATTACCACCTTAGTCTGTGTTGTAATAGGAAGTGCTACCCATTGTTATGACTTTGTTGTGGGCTTTGCTGTCTTCAGGTGGAAGAGCCTCTAGACAGGACTAACACTAGGCTAGGCTGAAGGAGTTCTGTGTATGTTTGGACCAAACCTCATCATATAGGAGACTGATGTTTAGCGATATGCGTACATGATGGAAGCATTGTGATGTATTAATTAGCCTGTAAAGAGGAAGTGAGGTCATAAACAAGAGCTCGCTCGCTTTTTAAGATGATGCCTTGGACTGCTCACAGGCTTGCTTACTCCGACTCTTCTTCCTGTTACAGTGGAGGCTGGTGGAGGTAGAAATCGGAGGACGGGCTCATTGTAATGCATGGGATGGGATGAGAACACACATGTTTGACACACCATTCCTTATTCCATTCCATGCATTACAATGAGCCTGTCCTCCGATTTCTACCTCCACCAGCCTCCCCTACTTTCTGTAATGAGAGAATATTAAGATTTTTGGGGAAAAAATAGACCAAGCAAGATGAAAGGGATCACCTCCCTCATGCGAGACCCAACTCCTCACAAAATTGTTTTTGGAGGGGAACATTTTTGCTTCATTAGAGTTAGCCAAGAATGAGGCTCTCTCAGACAAGGTTGGACACGGTTCACCAACCCCTCATCTCATCTCCTGTCCTTGGTTATATAATTACTAATCCTAAGAGTAGAGGCCTAACTGGCTAGCGAGAGAGAAGCCCATACCTTTTAATCAGACATACAGTAGTTATTCAACAGTGAAGGGTACATAGGCTAACGGCTGAGGCTTGCTACAACACCAACTGCCACCACGGTTTGTAAAAGCCATCTCATGTATGTATAGCAAGAAGGCATGAGCATTTAATATTACAGGGGGAAAAAATGCAAACTGAATTTACTTCCCAAAAATGAGTGTGTACGCATGGCACTGTAATGTACGTATGCATGTATTTGATTTCTGTATATTCAGTCTCTCTCTCTCTCTCTCTCTCTCTGTGTACCTTTCCTTTGCTACGCTGTTAGTAGTAACCTCTGTTCGTTGTTTCAATGCATATTCTATAACATCGTGTGCAACAAAATAACAAAACTTGTCATTTATGTTCAAACAAAACAAAAGCCAGAGTGTGTGTGTGTGTGTGTATATATATATACATATATATATATATATATATATATATATATATATATATATATATATATATATATAATGTTATGAAATGTAAAATAATTGTACTATATGATTTTTTTTAAAAGATTTTCTAAGAAAAAATGAAAAGTCTATAATATAAAGATTTTTTGTTTTATATAAAGCTGACATTTTCTTATAAAAAGCAATAAAGGAAAAAAAGTTGAACACGGTAGGCCAGTAATAACCAGGAGAATGTCAACAGTGTCCTAGAAAGATCAATCCCTTGTGCACCGCCAACCAGACCTGACTCAAATACTGTACCTTCAAATACTCGAGCTGCGCTTCGTTCTGTTTGCCTGTTGCCGTGGAGTCAACGGGGTAGTCCCAAGTGCAACTTCCAAGCAGAATCAAGCGTGCCTGAAATACTAATATATTTTAAAATACGTATTTGACCCAGGTCTGTCGCAGTGTAAATGTTTGTTGTGCATCAACAGATTTCACATGTTTTCTATGGGAGACTGGTCATGATTTAGCTTATTTGTTTGTTTATTTGTTCATATTCTCACTACCTGGCCATTATATTATACAGGGAAATATAACAGCCTCTTTTTACTACACTGCAATTTTATCTGGCTCGGTAATGATACTTTTTTTTACCAGAATAGGTTCAGCAAACAATAACAATAAAGTATTAGATTTGTTATACTCAGAAAATCTTCTCTTAATCTCAGCTACAAGGCTTGTCATGCATTACTACTGTTTAATATTCTTATTATTAATCATATGACAGTATCATGAAACATGAACACACTTAACTTTAATTGCCGCCTCCCGGGCTTCTTGTCATGTACAATGTTTATGTTCTATCAATATTCCGCTTGCTGGTCTTACTGTATACAGGTCATTCCTGAAGCAATGTTAATTAATGTTGTGTTCTGATTTTAGAAGCCTATATGTGTTCTAACTGTGTGACGGATCACTTGTCCAGCGAGTGATAACTGTCTGATTCACAATGATCTCTATCCATTCATTAAGTCAGTGGAATTTGTACGTCTCCACCGATGTTTAGTTTAAAAGTCCAGTTAGAAATTTGAGTTTGAAAAAGTACAGTAGCCTATTATTGGTGTTTGACATGTCATCATCATCACCATGTACTGTATGTCCTGTGTTCACTGATAGCAAGGTCACCTCCGTCTCTCAGAAGCGTTTATGAGTCCCATCATAAACACCAGCAGTGGTCCATGTTCATAGTCAGGTTCCCCACCATGGCACGACACAGCGACACGCAATAAGATTACGCAGTTCCAAACTGCGGTTGGATGATCTGTATGAAGTAACTGTTGGATAATCTGTATGGCGTAACTGTTGGATAATCTGTATGGCGTATCATTTGTGTCCCATTCCACACTGGCAGCCAAGCGAATACGAGAGCTTCTCCTCATTCTTCAGAACCCTTGTCACGTACTTCTGTTTCTTACAACAATTTCAACACCGAAAGTAGAAGTCAGCTATTGACGTGAATATTTTGTTTCCTCTGAAGTTTCGAGAGAGACATTGTGAAGGAAACATGTTCAGAGGCGGTAACAGAGGAGGTACCTGCTGTTCGTCTTCTATCAAAACTGTGCTTAGGTTTGAGAGAACCGCCGATTGTGCTAAGCTACAATGCTACGCTGTGAAGGAAGGAGGTCGAGTGCACACGCAAGACACAGGCTTTTCTTTGCTTTAAAGTAATCATTTATTGATATGTACACTTAAGACTAGCCTCTACCGACATTTCGGCTGGGGCTCTTTCAAGGAAAGCTGGCCAGTGATAGTGCACAGTACATGTATGTCAGCCATCTTCGAGAGCTTCAAAACAAAGTGCACAGCGTTTACTGTAAGACGCGGAAGAGCCACTTACAGTATGTTTGTGTATCAGGAAGAAGTCAGGTGTGTTTGAAAAAATTGCCAAAGTCTGAGCCTTAATGACTGTGGCTACAGTATGTAAGCATCGTAGGCTGTGCATAAGCGCTACACAAGCTCTGTGTAGTGTTCTAAGGTTGTGAAGGGGTATTCTTGTGTTGTCGTATGGTTTTGGTTTTGGGTTGGATTGCATTGCCTTACGTTTCAGTGCTTTGCGTGTCCTTCATTCGGAGGCGCCGCCTGGAGTGTTAACACTGCGGGCTGTTAGGGCTGGTGTCAGTGGTGTGTGAACGAAGGTTCGTTATATAGTGACACTGTGATGACCAAGGCATCGGGGGTTGGAACGCGGAACCGTCAGAAATTCTAATTCTAATTTTATGTGTGCCGGACTGCCAGTTCTGAGGCCCTGCTTGGCTCTTGTTGGATTGTGTGTGTGTGTGTGTGTGTGTGTGTGTGTGTGTGTGTGTGTGTGTGTGCACGTGTGTGTGTGTGCGCACACATGCATGTATGTGCGTCTGTGTGTGTGTGTGAGGGGGGGGGGGGGGGGGGGTGGCTCTGGGTAGGCCCCCCTAGCCTATGCAGGAGCTGCAGGAGAAGTTTAACAGATTTAGATAAATGGAGGTAAACCCTCATTTCAATCCCAGGAGATTTGAGCAGAGTGGCGGGGTGGGGAGAAGAGAGGACTGTGATGCTGAGCTCAGAGGATGAGGATGTGGCTGGAAGCTGTGGCTGTCTGGCTGTTTGGCTGACTGGCTATCACTCTGGTTGTCTGTCTGTCTGTCTGGCTGACTGGCTATCTCTCTGGCTGGGTGGCTGACTGGCTATCTATCTGGCTGGCCGGCCAGCTGTCTGTCTGTCTGTTTGACTGACTGGCTATCTCTCTGTCTGTCTGTTTGACTGACTGGCTATCTCTCTGGCTGGCCGGCTGTCTGGCTGTCTGTTTGACTGACTGGCTATCTATCTGGCTGGCCGGCTGTCTGGCTGTCTGTTTGGCTGACTGGCTATCTATCTGGCTGGGTGGCTGGCTGACTGGCTGACTGGCTATCTATTAGGCTCGTTGGCTGGCTGTTTGGCTGACTGACTGGCTATCTATTAGGCTGGCTGGCTGGCTGTTTGGCTGGCTGGCTGTCTCTGGCTGCCTCTCTGTTCAGTTGACTGTCTGCCTGTCTGGCTGGCTGTTGATCTGTCTGTCTGTCTCTCTGGCTGGCTGCTGCAGCATCCACCCTCATGTTGGAGAGTCTGATTTTAAGACACTGAGCCAAAGTCCACAGCCAAAGTCGCCTCTGCAGGCTGTCAGCTATACAGAAGGCTTTCAGAGGCAACTTTGGCTACGGTTCCCAAAGCTTTTTATCATCGCCAATGTTTTTTACAGAGAGGAGAGAGAGGCGGAATTAGTGGTTTGTGTTTTGTTTGTTTGTTTTTAACATGTTGGAGACTTGTTTGACTTAAAGCCCCATTTCATTCTTCCTCAGCTTTTTGATAATCCCCCTAGATTTTACAGAGAGGAGAATTTGGCGGAGAGAGTGGTTTGCTTTGCCTTGCCTTAATCCTGACTTGATTCTCCCATAGTTTATAAATGTTCCGTCTCTCCCTCTCTCTCTCTCTCTCTCCCACAACCCCCCCCTCTCTCCCACAACCCCCCCCCCCCCACCCCCCTCTCTTCCACAACCCCCCCCCCCACCCTCTCTTCCACACCCCCCCCCCCCCCCTCTCTCCCACAACCCACCCCCCCCCTCTCTTCCATCAGCTTGTCTGCAGGTGCTTAATTCAATGAGCGGCTCCCATGCTGGTGAAGGCAGAATGCTTCAGCCAAGTTATATAACTTCTCTGCAGTGGAGGTTTTTTCCTACCCTCTCTCTCTCCCCCCCTCTCTCTCTCTCTCTCTCCCCCCCTCTCTCTCTCTCTCTCTCCCTCCCTCTCTCCCTCTCTCTCCCCTCAGTCCCATACTTCAAATGGGTGTCGAGACAGCAGAGAGCTCTGGGTCTCTGGGTTGAAAATGAATGGACCGTATGCTGTAGGAGTATGCAACTGATCTAAGTGGGGCCCTGTTGTGGCCAGACAACGTTGCTGCGCCCCTGATGTTGTTTCACTGTGCTGGGGTTGATGTGTCGATGGATGATTGATGACTGAGGTTGAGAGCCGGTAGCCTTCTATATAAACAAATCATTATGAGTAAACATAATACATTTGTCTCTGGTGGTGCAGTGAGTCGGTATGCATGAGCGGTTGTTTGTTTGTTTGTTCGTTCGTTCCTTCGCCTGTTCTACAAGACCACGTCCTGTAAGCGTCGGTGGTGATTAAGTAACCACGTTAAGAGTAGTGGGGTTGATGGTTTTTACGCCCGTGAACATACAACATTACTCTTATTATTATACGATATGCTATCTGCTTCAGCAAAGCAAAATCCGAATGGACACAGCACCAAATGAATAAACAGTCTTCCATAAATGTAAGAAATCTATGTAATAAGCGGCAGAAAAGAGCTCTCGGAGAGCGCACGGTTCAGTCCATCTCAGCTGACACACTGTAGAGACAGACGTTTAGATATGCATATGTCTCGCTGACTTTTAAGACATCGGACTCCAGGAGCGTCGTACATTTAAAAGCGTAGCGAGGAGACAGCTTGATAATAAACAGACCAGCCAAAAATAGAACCGTAGTGGATCGATTACGTAAAAAAGGAAATTTACTAGAAGTATGCTTTTGAATGCTATGAATATTTTCAATGTAAACTATTTTCTACTGCCTGCTATGTTGAAGCTATAGATAGTATGCATATGTGAAATTTTTTTATATGACGACAAAAAATACAAATTTTCATTAAAACCTTTGTCTATGAAACTGGCTTCAGTTATTTATTCCCTCACGGACCTTGTGGAACTGCTTTTTGCAGTAAAACAGTGACACTTTAGTCTGACTTACTTTATATAAGAGCCAGGCAGTTTGAGCCTGCAATCTTCCTCCCATATTTTATGCAGGTTCCCTCAGACCAATATAATGCTGTTGTAACGCATATACTGTACTTAAAAAACACATTTAGCTCACCCCCATTGGTCACACTCTCAATTAGATGCAGCCAGGATCTCTTTAAAGTGACTGAACCTTATTTCTCTGACTCCCAGAGTCTGACTCACCCGTTTTCCTTGACGTCAATGTTATACATTACAGGCCCCCTAGAGAATGTGTTAGATAGTTATTCTGATTCTAGAGTTCAAGAGAATGTATTAGATAGTCAGTCTAGAGTTCTAGAGAATGTGTTAGATAGTCGTTCTAGAGAATGTGTTAGTCATTCTAGAGTTCTAGAGAATGTGTTAGATAGTCATTCTAGAGTTCTAGAGAATGTGTTAGATAAACATTCTATAATATGAGTGTGCTCATATTAGGCGTAGCAGGAACGACTGAGGAAGGGATTAGATGAACAACCCTAGCATTCCTCACCAGGGTGGAATCTTGCACAGAATATACTGTACTGCAAGGATTCACTCTGCACATAAACCTTTACTCTCTCTCTCACACACACACACACACACACACACACACACACACACCATCACAGCAACAACAAAAACAACCACAATACAGCTCAAAGGAACCCCCTAGTGTGGGATTGATGTTAGCTGTCTCCTTGTTTGTTTGTTTGTGTGTTTGTTTGACCGATCCTCCGTCTGCCTGTTGGTGTGATGAGATGTGTGATCACACAGGCTGAGGCTGACACAGCCCTGCTCCCCTATGTCCTGGGTAAAGTCTGGAATTGGGAGGAGTGTGTGTGTGTGCGTGTGTGTGTGTTAAGCACTTTGCCTTGCGGGAGGAGATGAAAGGGGCATTAGAGGTTGCAGGTTGATCTTACCTCTCTCCACCAGAGAGCCTGTGATACCTCTGTGCTATGACGTCTTCTAAAGCCCTGACTTGTGTGTGTGTGTGTGTGTGATACCTCTCTTGTTAGGAAGTCTTCTAAAGCCCTAACTAGTCTCTCTGTGTGTGTGTGTGTGTGTGTGTGTGTGTGATACCCCTGTGCTAAGACATACATCTTCTAAAGCCCTGACTAGTGTATTTGTGTGTGTGTGTGTGTGTGTGTGTGATACCCCTGTGCTAAGACATCTTCTAAAGCCCTGACTAGTTTATGTGTACTGCCTGAGGGGAGAATATTTATAACTTCAATCAATTCAAATGCATATCACTCTCTCAGCTCAGCACTGATTCAATGGGGTTTCTCCTCTCCTCATCAAGCTTCAATGAGGGCCTAGATGGATTTACATTTAATGGCACAATAGCTTATATGCTATTTAATACTGTCAGGGCTATTCAAACACATTTGCTAGAGTAATTTATACAATGGATTCAATATTTACTGTAAGCAGTGGCCTACCTTTCTACTGCACGAACCTTCATGTCCTGGTTTTGTAAAGCCAGTGGAATCTGTATGCAATTCATTAGATATTTGTGGTGCTGAAAAAATGGGCCTCTAATTATCATGGAGATCACGATGACACACATTGTATGAATCCTCTGAGAGTTCACATATTTTAGCTGTTCTTCTTCACACATATTCATACACACACACACACACGTACGCACACACACACCCTCACACAGACATTGACGCACATACACACACACTAACGCACATACACACACGTATGCACGCGCACACACACACACACACACACACTAACGCACATACACACACGTGCGCACGCGCACACACACACACACACTTTTTTTTTTCCTAATGCATCGTAGTGTGAATGAGGCCGTCAGATCCCAGGCAGTCCCCAGTGAAGACGGCACACACGTTATTCTTCCCCCACACATCCAGCCATGCAGAGCATAATGACAATTCCATGTCTGATTCAAAATTAATTACATTAGAAGGAATCTCATCCTGACTAATTACAAAACCCCATCAGATTAGGAAACTAGTCCGTTTCACCGGGGCGGGGGGGGGGGGGGGAGGGGGGGAGGGAGGGCGGGGGGGGAGGGGGAGGCAGGGAGCTAGCGAGCGGAAGATTTATCTCTCGACAGTGGAGTGTTTGTGCAGCATCAGGTCGGGCCCTCTCTCTCTCTCTCTCTCTCTTTCTCTCACACTCCTCCACCCATCTCAAGGAATTAAATATTCATGGAAGACCTGGATTTTATCTGTTACCTATCATTCGCTGCCTACCCTTTTGAGATCTCACACACACACACACACACACACACACACACACACACTCACTCACTCACTCACTCACTCACTCACTCACTCACACCCGTCCCCCTGAGTTCACACTGTTTATTTCAAGAGCAGGTTTCCTGGCAAGGGCAATCCCTCCCTCCCTCCCTCCCTCCCACCTTCCTTCCCTCCCTCCCTCCCTCCCTCCCTCCCTCCCTCCATCCTTCCTCCAGCAGGTAGATTCAGAAGCAGGAGCAGTTTAGTGTCTGAGTTTAATAGATAATGAACGAATGTAGTCTTCCTTCCTGGTGGCCTTCCATTGGGGTGTGGAGGTAGGTGATATTACCATCCTGGTGGCCATCCCTTCACATGGGCTTTGGAGGTACAGTAGCTGGCCATCCCTTCCATTGGGTTTGGAGGTACAGTAGGTGATAATACCATCAGTATGCTTCACAAACACACATCTTTATTCTTCTCACTACAGAGCTGATTGCTAAATGTTTCGTTTAGAAGCGCTGAAATGACAGGTTAAGTTGAGTCATTGAGTGGACCGTCAGCGTTGCCAGCAGCAGCTGTACCTGCTGATACATCAAGAATTAAACGTACACAATCAAACATTATTTGTGGGTTTATGTTGGCACTTACATTGTCTATATTGGTATTATATGTTGACAGATACACTGTCTATATTATACTAACTGAATTGATTACATTATGCTAATCCCCTCTCTCATTCCAAGAGGTAAAACCGGTGTTGTTCATCTTTCTCGCCAGCAGGTGGCAATAAACGGCTGTGAATGGAATGAACCCACAAGTGAGGGTGCATTCCAATAGTTTAAACCGGCTTCCTTTCCTCGTCCTCTTTTCTTCAGTACAACACACAACTCACAACCAATACCTGAGATTGGATTTAAGGTCAGACAACAACATAATTTCATATCAACCGGTACACAGGTAGACAATTCATATGGAGGCAGATATCCAAACAGGGGTAGACAAGGCAGGGTACGGTACACGGGTAGTCAGACAAACAGAACACAGATAATCCAACAGGGAAAAGGCAAAAGGAAAACTCGGAAAAAAACTAACAAAGATAAAAAAAAAAAAACGGGAAGACAAGAAATCACCAAGAAAATCACTGGGACGTTTTGACACTGAGGCACAAAGAGGAACTGGCAACGAGACAGGAAACACACAGACTAAATACACAGGTAATGATGATGAGGAACAGGTGACTCCAATCAGGGCGGGGTAGACGACCACACAGGCGGGAAACACACAAGGGCAGGTAGTGAAGTGTCTGGAACGAGAGATAAGGTGAGAGACACAAAAATAAACCGATCAATAAATGAATAACATGAATCACAGACAAACAAACTAACGAACAAGACGACACGTAACTGTATATACTTCTATACAAGCTGAAAATATGCTTCTGTTACCTCCTTGAACTATGTTGTTGACATCATTTGTACAGATGCAAAACAGACAAGTTAACTGACAGTTTAAACATGTCTCACATCATCCAGATATATATCCTATAGGTTTAGGGTCAGGCTTAGGGTCAGGGTTAGGGTTAGAACATTTCTCTAAACAAAAATAAAACAATGTTCTTACGAGTCACAAATAAAATCTGCAAAAATCTGCAAAATAACGACGACAATAACAAACATGTGTGTGTGTATAAAATTCTTATAGAATTTGAATAATTCTATAAGATTCTGATGGTTGAAGTCTGCCACTGTTCAGCTGGGGCAGTGATAGATAGATATTTTTTCAACACGTATCTATCAAGATGTATCTAACATTACATTGTTTATGTGTTTTTAGGTCACACGATGAGGTAGGTTATCATGTACTGGAAGGTGAACAATCTGGTGTTTCATCTGTTCAAGTAAATTTCAAGGAGAAGTGTTCACTACTGTAAATATGTTAATTCAAAATGAACTGTGAGATCTAAAATGTAACAACCTACCTAGAACAGAACAAGGGAACGTGTTAATGCAATGTTCTCTGCCCTGGCCCTTAAAATGGCTTTTATGGCATGTAGTTCATCTTTGGTAAGTGTTTATGAGGGAGGACTTCCCACTGCTTGTATTGGAATACTAGTTGTCTCTGTGATGTGTCTTACAAAACCATTGGTCCATCTGAGTGAGTTTCCCTAAAACAATCACATATACTTCCCTATATAGGCTATCAATGCTACTGTATAAACTCACAGTGTATAAACTTGAGTGGCCTATACTGGCTGTCATCGTCCTGGAAACTCACCCCAAACCAACATCACTCCAAATCCAGTGTCAGCCTCTCAGAAGCTGTTTGCCGCGCTCGCTGTAACAAGGTGCTTAGGGCTGATATCAGGGCGTACAGGATGGTTTAGGACAGGAACATTTGTAGTGCTGAATACCACAGAGACATAACTGACAGCTAGGCCCCGGTAACCCGAGTCTGTCAGAACAACAGCCTAACAACTCGTCAACGCTTCCTTGTTTCTTATTGGCTAAACGGACAAGCGGAATGTCAGAAGTTCAGCTCTGCCGAACACATCTGACACGCACCGTAGACCCTTATCATCTCCCTGGTCCGTCAACGGATGACTCCTGCTGAAACACCATTGGCTCCGGGGCGCTCAGGGGCGTAGCACACTCATGCGCTTACCACGTAATCGCGAGGTTCCCCGGTTCGATTCCGACCCTCGACCTATCTTGCATGTCATCCCTCCTCTCTCTCACCCATCCTTCCTGTCAATCTCTACTGTCTCTATCCCAATAAAGCAGAAATGCCCTAAAAACATATTTAAAAAAAAAAAAAACACCATTGGCTCGATCCGTAATTGACGGATACAACAGACCAGTGTGGCCCAGGGGACTTCCAACCCCTCCAGACCTTGTACAGTACGGAACGTCGTGCTGGGTGACTTGACTGTTTGGTCCATCTGCATACATGTGCTACTGCACACCGCAGTGGGCCACTTGTACGTGTGAAGCTTGTGAATGAGAGCCAAGAGTCTCTTGTGACATCATCTCAGTGAAGACTTATCCAGCGGGACGAGAGTGAAAAGAACCGAAGTGTATTTTGATCATTGCTGTAAAGTGCAGCTTTTGGATGGAATGTTTATACCTACCAACAGTCTAGTTTCTCTGGCTCTACGTTGTAGATATTCTTCTGTGCAGCCCTCCAGGGAGGCTGGTGGAGGTAGAAATCGGAGGACGGACGGATTCATTTAGTGCCAAGGATATGGTGACGGTTGATTTCCTAAGACGAATATTGGCAGGTAGATTTCCTGCACGTGCATGTCCCTCCCCATCCTGTCTCCTCAGCTTGAACGGCAACAAGCCTCCAGACGGTAGGCCGAGACTATCTGTAGCAGGACCACAGACACAGGAAGGCTGAGTAACATGAGTGGTGATTGGCTGACGTCCAGGCAGTCGATAGGCTTGTGATTGGCCAGGTGCAAGAAGAGGGAAAAGGCCAAGTGTCCTATCAGAGAATAGTCATGCGCTTTACTCTTATACAATCGTCTTGGATAGTAGTCTTGTACAGTAGTCTTGGACAGTAGTCTTGGGCAGTAGTCTTGGACAGTAGTCTTGGACAGTAGTCTCTGGCTCACACCTCACTCTCAGCCATGCTGACTGATTGTCTGTCCTTTAGTGACCCACTGACGGTATGAAATCTGTCGGAAGAGAAAACAAGAGAAGAGAGAAGCCACTTTAAAATATGTCTCATGACTTAATGATGCAGTTCCGATTAAGATGTCTGAGTTACATTCAACGTCACAAGGAAACGACACCAATGGATGATACTTAATGATACACTAATGACAAAAGCATACAGTTATTGTAACTTTTGATGAAGAGGAAGCTGGTCTGGGAGAGAAAAGCGGGGACAGTAGCAATGACAACAATAAAATTCTCCCTACTTTGACTTTTTCAAATGTCTGCGTGTGCTTAAGGGGTTGAAACAGGAAAACACCCAGGAGTTCTTGATGTTGGCCACTTGGTAGATGATAGGGTTGTACATGGCAGAGGACTTGGCCAGGAGGGTGGGGATGACAGACACAGAGACAGGCACAGAGTCCGGCTCGCCGAGCGCAGACACCACTGAGACCACCGCATACGGGATCCACGCGATCAAGAAGCCAGTGCAGATCAACATCGCCACCTGGAGGATGGGAGAGGTAAGACTACATGACACGTTTCACTACTGAGAGCACGGGTCATTTCCATTCCAAATTTCTACACTCCCTTCTCTCACTCCCTCCAGCGAGCCCTTCAGTGACATTTTGATTCCATCTCTGCGGCTGAACCCTCTCTGGGCGAAGGGGATTGAGAGAGGGACAGCCCCAACTGCCGTCAGTGGTCACTGTTTCATACCTGTCTGGGCATGTCAAAAGACACGTATGAAACAGCAACCACGAGCAGCTGTTTGAGCATGTTCAATGAATTGCAGTGAATTGTGGGATACCCGTCGTGCCGAAAGGATGTTTTTTGTTGACTTGTTGAAGGGGCTATTAGGAGGGGATAGAATTCCCCCCCTTCCCTTGCAAACAACGGAATGTAATCGCCCTGCTGTCGCCATTTGACATCTGGGCAAAACAGGGATTCCCCCCTGGAGTGAAATTTTGGGTTTCATAATTCACACACACAAAGACAGATACAGATACAGATACAGATACAGACACACACACACACACACACACACACACACACACACACACAGACAGACACACAGACACACACAGACACACACACACACACACACCTCCAGCAACCCCCTCCCTCCCCCGACCTACCTTAGTCAGCTTAATCTCCAGGTCGTGGCTGTTCCTGTTGCGGGTGTTGAAGTGGGAGATCTCCTTGCCTGAGGACTTGACCTTGAAGACGATCATGACGTAGGAGAATATGATGATGCCGGTGGGGAAGACGAGGCAGAAGAAGAGGACGGCCATGATGAAGGTCTGGCCCGACACCGAGGCCTGGGCCAGCCTCCACTCCAGGGTGCAGGAGGTCCCGAAGGGCTCCGGGGCGTAGCCCCCCCAGCCCACCAGGGGCATGGCCGCCCAGAACATTGCATACAGCCAGACGAAGGCAATACCCAGGAAGGCATGGTGCCTCTTCAGCCACGTCCCTGAGGACGGACGGACGGACGGACACACACACGCAGGCACACGCGCACACACACACACACACACACACAGACACACGCACACACACGCACAGACATACGCACACACACACACACGTGCACACACACACACACACACACGTGCACACACACACACACGCGCACACACGCACAGACATTCGCACACACACACACGCACAGACACACACACACACACACACACAACCAGTACAGTTTAAGAGTAGGGCATTGAGAAACGTTATCATGCTGAATTGAAAAGGTTATCAAGAACGATTTACTTTGGCAGGTAAGATGTTACTACTAAGTTATAACCTGTTAAGAGAACAGTGACAGTTCTATATGACAGATAACTACTCATTTATATATGTCCTGATATCTCAAACCATCATCTCCACGACCATCAGTCATCTCCACGACCATCAGTCATCTCCACGACCCTGAGTCATCTCCACGACCATCAGTCATCTCCACGACCATCAGTCATCTCCACGACCATCAGTCATCAGTCATCTCCATGACCCTGAGTCATCTCCACGACCATCAGTCATCTCCATGACCCTGAGTCATCTCCACGACCATCAGTCATCTCCACGACCATCAGTCATCTCCACGACCATCAGTCATCAGTCATCTCCATGACCCTGAGTCATCTCCACGACCATCAGTCATCTCCATGACCCTGAGTCATCTCCATGACTATGAGTCATCTCCACGACCATCAGTCATCTCCATGACCATGGAATTGCACGACAGCAAACACCGTTTGTAAACCATGTCATTCTGTTTTCATGTTGTCATTCTGTTATGTTGTCATTCATATAAAGGTCTGTCATGAGTGTGGAACGCCCGGCCCCGTATCATGTATCATGAGTGTGGAACGCCCGGCCCCGTATCATGTATCATGGGTGTTGTACGTACCGTATCTCATGTGGCAGATCTTGAAGTAGCGGTCCAAGCTGACCACGGTCAGGGTGAGGAGGCTGCCACAGCCGAAGAAGAAGCTGGCCCAGCCGTAGAAGAGGCAGGCCTCCATGCCAAACGGCCAGCGGTGGCAGATACTGGACACCACAAAGAACGGCTTACCTGTGACTGGAGGAGAGAACACACGCACGCACGCACGCACGCACGCACGCACGCACGCACGCACGCACGCACGCACGCACGCACACACACACACACACACACACACACACACACACACACACACTTCACGTCAGATCATCGCTGTCTTGTTAATGGTTAACCTCCAACCACTTTCTGACCCATTATCTTAACCATATCTAGAACCATATCACAATGCACATGTGCTGTTCCAACAGAATCCACAGTGTCCTGATTCCAAGTTTGTGATAGTCATACGACCTTCATCATCATCAACATCATCATCATCATCATCATCGCGCCAGGCTGATGCTACAGAAAAGCAGAGTACAGGGTGAGACCATGAATGTGACCCATCCCACCCAGTCTCTCCTCTCTCCCGGCTCTCATCTGGAACCAAAAGCTTCTTTCTCCCCTGTTAGAAGTCGTTCGAGGGTTAAATCCTGGCAAAATGGCCGCCGTACATCCTGATCCTCATCCTAATTCTGTGTGATGGGTTGCGTTCTGCCGACATCCCAGTGATATTTCCAAGACGCAGAGTGACAGGAATACATTGTTGTCTCAGGGAGTTGGCTCTGTGTCTGGAGAGCGACCCAGACGACCCAGACGACACCCAGACAGCAGGACACAGTTGGCCAGGACACAGACAGACAGCAGGACACAGTTGGCCAGGACACAGACAGACAGCAGGACACAGTTGGCCAGGACACAGACAGACAGCAGGACACTGTTGGCCAGGACACAGACAGACAAACAGATAAACAACTGAATGTCCCGAGGTTGGACCAGGCACAATGCCATCATGGGACACAGACAGACACGGACACTGGATATACACACACACACACACACACACACACATACGTACGCACACACACACACACACACACACACACACACACACACATTGACATACATTCACACACACACACACACACACACACACATGCACGTACACACACACACACACACACACGCATACGCATACACACACACGCACACACATGCATGACACAGAGAGCCATCTCACTGCTGGGTCTGTCTGCCTCAGGTCAGGTGACAGGGTTTATCTGAGGGACAGCCTTCTCCAAACATGGCAGGATTTCTTCACTTGTGACGATGGTTGTGTGCAACATGAGTGACCCCCAACAAGAGGTCAAGAGTGTATCACTGTAATGTCACGACCAGTGAAGATGAGGAGGAAAGGCCTCGCTCCCTCCCAGTCCCAGAGCTTCAATAAGACCCCAGACTGGAGAGAGACAGAGATCCATTCAGCTGCTCTTGGATGACAAGGGTGTTTATCAATACCATGTTTTTATTGTTTAAAAATCATGTTGTCATGTATCCTGTTGGGGCGGTAAAAGCCTTCATCAGGGTATGGAGCAGACCAGGTAGAGGTACATTACAGCAGTGTAAAGGGGGTGTGGTTCTTTTGTTTATCCACACGGTGGCGATAGAGGACTGATCACAGATTTAGCCACCATGTACAGCAAACTTGAGTAAATATGTATAAATTAATAACAATTTCATGCCAAAATAAATAAATCATCATGTAGTATAAACCATAGCTAAATAGTAATATCCTTAAGACAAACTGTCGCCTGTTTATGTCTAAACAGCATCTAATGAAAGGTCATACATCACTGGGTGACAGTTTAATTCAAATGTGATTTATATAAAGTTAATTTCCTTCACAGATGCGCTTTATAGATAAAAAAATAAATTAAAACAAACAATTGAAAAACAAACAAATATTTTCTCTGAAAGATATTAGATATATAAAGATATAACCCCTTCCCATGTTTCAACAATGCAGAGAGCGTGTGTGTGTGTGTGTGTGTGTGTGTGTGCATGTGCATATGTGTGAATGCATGCATATTTGTGTGTGTGTGTGTGTGTGAATGCACACGTGTGTGTGTGTGTGTGTGTGTGTGTGCGTGCATGTGCATATGTGTGAATGCATGCATATGTGTGTGTGTGTGTGTGTGTGTGTGTGTGAATGCACACGTGTGTGTGTGTGTGTGTGTGTGTGTGTGTGTGTGTGTGTGTGTGTGTGTGTGCATGTGTCACTACTGTACCTGATATGCAAAAGTCGAAGATGGCTAAGTTGACGGTCATGAGCTCAGGGGGTCTTAACTTGGTTTTGCGTTTGATGCTCATGTAGATGACATAGCCGTTCCCCATGGAGGACAAGACCCCTGCAGGGGGGACAGAGGACAAGAAAGAACACATGAGGACAAGAGTGACGTTGATTGAACCCATTTCGGTGCAATGCACAGTAGAACCCACCCAAAACAGTTCTACTATTGGTGCCAAAGAAGGGTTTTTTCAAAGGGTTCTCCAACAGGGACAGCCGAAGGACATGTTTTACTAGTGTGGTGATTTGTCGCTTCAACAGAGCCTAGAAAAAAAACCACACTAAGGGCTCTATTTTCAACCGGTGCAAAACTGCAAGTCCAAATGCAGGCATATACTGTAGAGTTGTGTCCATGACAATGAGCAGGTCAGGGCCATCAGTTGCACTGAGAATTTTGGGAAAGAGAATTCTTTCCCTTTGGGTCACTTCAATTAACCTGACACCATTTACGAAAAGGGGCATTACATGTGACACGCATTGAACAGAGACTTGATGACCAAAATAATATAATTGGCTTCTCTCAATTGATGTTTTTGTTGCTATGAAACATGTCAACCCACACACTTATCCATGGCAACAGAACTGACCTCACGACTAGAAGTGACTGTACTAGTGGTTGTGTCCCAGCCAGGAGTATAACCTACCTACCTGTCTAACACTGAAGAGAAAGTTGATCAACATACCATAAGCTGACACTGGGCTTAATGAAATGCTGTTCCAGCACTAGAAACTGAGTTTCATAGGCATGATACAGTGTACTGCACTAACCCTAACCCTAACCCTAGCACAGTGGTTAGCAAGGCCGCATTCACTGCAGGCATTTTTTCGCAGCAGCTCTCGACTGAGCCGATTGAAATGTGCCGTGCAGTTTTACTGTAAACCCACATGAATAAGAAGATAACAACCACTTAAGAGGAGGCTACTCAGAAATAATCCACTCTCCTGCTCTGTGACGTGGAGTATTCCAGTACTGTATGTAGTGGAGGTGATTTGGAATCATGCTCTCGTGCTGAGGTAGCCCTGCATGGGCCACATAAAACTCAAGCATCGCCGTCGGACCTTGAGGATGTCCTACTGGCCTAATGGTAGACGCTTGGGTCTTCCATGAGGGAGACCCGGGTTTGAACCCTGTCCTTCACATGTTCAGTATTCAAGCCAAGGCCTATGCTACTCGTACCCTGCTGGTATTTCACAAGCCACTCTAGAGAGCGTCAGCTGAACAAGTGATTAAAAAAAATCTAATTAATTAGTGAGGAATTAATTATCTCTTTATTCCAGCGCTACCGTACGTTTCACATGTTAATGAAGCAGACATTTCTGCTTGGATGTCAGCCCACCACCTCAAGCTCAACCTTACCAAGACTGAGCTGCTCTTCCTCCCAGGGAAAGCCTGCCCTCTCCAAGACTTCTCCATCAGAGTAGAGAACTCTACTGTGACCTCCTCCCAGACAGCCAAGAACCTTGGGGTGATCCTTGACAACCACTTATCCTGTGTGGCGAACATCACAGCGACAGCACGCTCCTGTAGATTCTTCCTCTACAATATCAGAAGGATATGTCCATTCCTCACCAGAGAAGCAGCACAGCTTTTGGTGCAAACATTTGTGATCTTGCCTTGACTACTGCAACGCACTCTTGGCCGGTCTCCCCGCCTCCACCGTCAGGCCTCTGCAGCTCATCCAGAACGCTGCCGCTGGTGTTCAATCTCCCCAAATTCTCCCATGTCACTCCTCCGCACCCTCCACTGGCTCCCGGTAGCAGCTCGCATCAGATTCAAGACCCTGGTGCTCGCCTACCGGGCGGCAAAGGGAACAGCCCCTCCCTACTTGCAAGCAATGGTCAGCCCCCAAACCCCTGCCCGATCACTCCGCTCTTCCACCTCAGCTGGCCGCCTGGCACCGCCGCCTCTACGTGGATGCAGCAGCCGCACTACTCGGTCATGGCTATTCACTGACCTGGCGCCCCGCTGGTGGAATGAGCTTCCCACTGCTGTCATGACTGCAGAGTCACTACCAATCTTCTGCCGTAGATTGAAGACCCATCTTTTCAGGCTACATCTTAACGGTCCCTCCTAAAGACCTCTTCAGCCCCACTACCCCCCTGTACAAGTTTCTCTTACATTTCCATCACATAGGCTTACCTCTGTTACAGTTCACCAGGTTAGGAGTGGGTGCCTCCCTCTGTATGTATCAGTCTAGTGTAGCATAGCATTTTAGCATAGCCTTGATAGTATATCCTGCTATTGCACTGGTTTAGGGGATCACTTCTGTTCATGATTTTCTTTGCTTTGGCACCGTTCGTAGTTTCCTTTTCCCCTTGGCATGTGTCTTGTGTTTGTGTTTGCCCAGAGCAAATAAATACTTATAATAAATAAATAAATACTTATTTAGCAATACTTATTAATACAATTTAGCTACGTTGGCTTGTGGCGTGTTTAATTCCTACAACAAGTTCGGTGTGCTCCCTTTTGTTGCGACTCCTCTACCCCCCCTAGACGTAGACGAGTTCTAATCCAGAGTCGTAACACTCATGAATATGGTGATACAATATAATACCCCTAAGCAAATATACACTATAGAAGGTGTGATTAGTGTTGAATTTGCTTCAATATTCCTCCCATAGAATAACAATGAGTAGCAAACCTCAAAATGGCTGCCGGAACACCCACCATGGAATGTTGATTAGAATGAATCTATTTTTAGATTCATTCTGTTTACACACACACTTGGGAATAACAGAGATAGGACACAAAATAATGCATTTCCCAGAGCTTTGTGCTATATGTGTGCTTCAGCAGATATTAATAATAATTACAATAATTCATACATTAATATGTATATATAGGTTTTTTCTGTACTGGGAATATAGGTTGGGAAGGTCAGTAGATTAATGATTTGAATGCACACCTAAAGTTGTACTTTGGGTCCTGCATGTATTGTATGTGTAGAAAGTGTGTCATGTACAGTATTCTGAATGATCTCTTCGATGGCGGTGGTGATGATGGTGATGGTGGACTCTGGGGAGATGCCTACTGATGGTTCAATTAATTCCTGTCTCCGGGCACTTCTGTGTCCCACTTCTCCCATCTCAAGCCAAACAGCCATTTCTGTGTGTGTGTGTGTGTGTGTGTGTGTGTGTGTGTGTGTGTGTGTGTGTGTGTGTGTGTGTGTGTATGTGTGTGTGTGTGTGTGTGTGTGTGTGTGTGTGCGTGTGTGTGTGTGTGTGTGCATGCGTGTATGTGTGTGTGTGTCCTTAGTGAGTAGGGAGCCTCTCATCATTCTATCTTATGTGAGCATCAGGTTTCGAACCTAGGTCCCCCACACAGGCCACAAGACTGTTCAGGTCTGAGGCAATGTTCCTATTGACACCAACGCGGATCACTGAACCACCTCTGTTACAGCAGGGCTACACAGCCTATCATCTGGTCAGGCATTTGTCGTGCTTTGTGTTTTCCCTGGACGGATTCTGTTTTATCACGTTTGTGTTGGTGAACTGTTATTCTGTTGTTCCGTCTAAACAGCGCTGGAGGGTCTACCCACTCCCATGAAAATCCCCTCACAGAAACAAACCCCTGTACATGAAACACATGCCTCCTGGGGTACAGTAACACACACACACACACACACACACACACACACACACACACACGCACACACACACGCACACACACACACACAAAGGGAATCTATGGGGTAACATTCAAGTAGAATCATCACTCTCATCACTCTAGCTAGGCTAGGACAGGCTAGCATAGTAATCTACAAGCAGGACGGCATGCAGGCAGGCAGGGGGCATGCAGGTCTAAGCTTCATCGGACACCGTTGCATATGGTACAGATCTCTAGCTGAGAGGCAGACAGGCAGGGGCTTTCACAGCAGGACTACAGAGCTCAGAGGGCAAAGCTCCAGAAATCCCTTTCCCACTGAACTCATGAGACCCCCCCCCCCCCCGTCTTAGACGACTTTGATGTCCGCGGATGCATCGGGGGCAGGGCTGCAATTACACTCAACAGGGCATGGTGTGGTAACCTGAAGTACAGACAAGCCAGGTGAGCTGCTAAGGGAAATCAAGGCAACACACAGCACAGCTGGTGGCCCGATCACAGTGTGTAGCCAGATGGAATCCAAGTGACACGCAGAGGTTTGGGACAGGTATAAAACCTGGGTAACCCTTTATTTTCACAGCACTGGATTCCCATTTGTTTCCCATCCATAAAGATATTTCAGGGGGAGTGGAGTTGCGTAACTGCATTTAAAACTGTGAAATATTCAGTGTTGATGATCTGCTGACACCTCTCCATGTTAAGTTATTGTCCTCATTTACATTTACATGTATGGCATTTAGCTGACGCCTTTATCCGAAGCACCTAACAACAAATACATTTGTTAAGTAATCAATGCTCTTGAATCTATGTTGCTACGTGGTCTCAGGATATATGCTGTAGTTACAGTAGGCCTATAATAACTAGTCAAGTCATGAATAGTACAATTTCTTAGTCTTAACCAAAGGTGCAATCCGTAGCTTTCAATATTTGAGTTCTGTTGTGTCTGCCCCGAAAACCAATCTTTTGAAAGTTGGTTTTGGGGCAGTTTGTACAGCATTTAAGTGGCAGCTACAGTATAATACATATTTGCAAAGATTCAGCAGCTTACAAATGACCAAACACAGGTACGGTAGCCATTTTGACTGGAAATTAAAGTAACAAACTGTCGTCACTGAATTTCCTAACCTAACAGACATAGTCATAATGAATATTGATGAATGTTGGTTGACAGTTTTTGCTTGACAAATTGACAAAAAACCCCAGCTGGTTAAAGAGCAGCAGGTCCCACAACAACTGCTAGGCTCTAGAGCTCCTCAGACAACCTTGTCCACAGCCTGATCCCAGATCATGAACAGCCTCCAACAGCGGTCCCCTATGCCCTAGGCAGCATGGCCGACCAACTGGTGCCCTGTAGCTTCGCCAACCAACTGGTCTTTAGTACTAGTCTACAGTATACATTACGATGGGCCTGTGGGTTGTGTGAGTAAAGGGGTTCGGGATCGGCTGGGCTGATACATTTACCTTGATATTCGGAAATGTTTCGACATTTGAGATTGAAGGGGTTGGGGGGGTGAACTTTAAAGAGATAAAGGGATGGTTCCGCCTGTTTTCATGTTGAGGTGAAATATCATCTTACCCTGAGTTGTCCTCATAGGCCAGGAGTGAAAGCATCTCTGGTTCTCCGTTCTCCGCTTTGAGACCTCAGCTCAGGCTAACAGTTAGCGGCTCAGGCTAACCGTTAGCGGCACAGGCTAACCGTTAGCGGCTCAAGCTAACCGTTAGCGGCACAGGCTAACCGTTAGCGGCTCAGGCTAACCGTTAGCGGCTCAGGCTAACCGTTAGCGGCTCAGGCTAACCGTTAGCGGCTCAGGCTAACAGCAGCATCCTCTCCAACATACCTGACAGACGGTACTCAGTTTGAAATGACATACCAAAATCTCCCGAGAGAAATTTAAAAAATGGCGGCTATATACTAGACAAACCTGTACATGATTTTATTGTAATCGCAAACGACCTAGTTTCGCAATAATATGCAATCATCCATTGTCACATATACTTCTGGATGCCATTAGAATACGGCGACTTTTTGTTCACGGCTCGTAATCACTCTGGTCGAGTGTGTCCAGCGAGGGCAGAGCTTTGCTGGTGAAACCGAAACCAAAACAAAGAGGCTGAGTGAGTCTACAAAGACTACATAGCTCCAGTTCTGAGTAAACGGATTATAAAGACTGTAATGGTTTGATGTTCAATATAATGTGCATCAGAAAATCCTTTCAAGCATAACTCACAACTCAATTTTGTTTGATGTTTCTCTTAGGAGATTACGGCATGTAATTTAAACAATGCTCAACTAAGCCGTTGGAATCCTATATATTGGAGAGGATGCTGCTAACTGTTAGCCTGAGCTGCTAACTGTTAGCCTGAGCTGAGGTCTCAAAGCGGAGAACGGAGAACCAGAGATGCTTTCACTCCTGGCCTATGAGGACAACTCAGGTTAAGATGATATTTCACCACAACATGAAAATAGGCTGAACCATCCCTCTAAAGAAAGGGCTATTGCCAACATTGATATGATAGCATATATAAACTACTTAGAGTGCAATAATTATTCAACATTTTCCAATTTCCTTCTAGTTACTGTCTCACAAGAAGACCAGGGTTTTCCTGGGTTGCCAGGAGACCACTAAGACAAAACAGCCCATAATGACCTAGAACCTTGCCTGGAGGAAGAAGCACACACATCACCAGTGGTGAGTCAGCATCTACAGAGATGGCATCTCCGTCATCGCAACAACCTAGTTATCTACTGATAAACCCCAACCCTAGAAGCACAAGTTTGAACTGGAGACCTCTAACATTAATGATATAAGACATCATAATGCTGTAGTTCATGCTTAAAACAAGTCTTACAATGCATTATAAACACATTACAACTGTGTCCTTGAGGTAAAGTGTTACCAAACTCTTCTCTCTCGCTCTCTTGACTCTCACCTATGATGCAGATGTAGCCGGCCACCGCAATGTCCGCCTCTTTAGACAGCTTGGAGGCGAAGGGGTCGTCATAGTGAGATGAGGTCTCATTCTCCATCAGATTCATGCTTCCAAGTGGGAACCTCTGTGAATGTCCTGCGAAGCGAAAATAACAACAGCCACATGACTTCCTCAAAGCAATCAGAAAACCCGACCTGGGTTCAAAGAGAGTAGCTGGAGAAGTAATTTCAAATTGACTTTGAGCGTTTGCCTGAGCCTGTCTGGCGGGCATTGTTTAACCATTGTACCAGGCAAGCTCAATCAAGCACAGTATAATGTTTTTGAAATTATACTATTTCAATACAGTCAGTTAGTGACCTATGTTATCAAGTTTAGGTTACATCCTGTATTTTCACAGAAAAGTATATCAGATGTGGGGGTTTTTTTATATGCAATCAAACTACACAGTGTGTCTGTCTAGAATAGATGATCTCATTCAGTTAATTTGTGTCAGATTAGTTGTGAATGAGCAGTCTCTAACTTATATCGTAAGATACTTATATTGTAAAAGAGGATTTGTTCTCAATGACTAAACAATGGTTATAGAGGGACTGCACTGGCTGATTTTGCCTTGATATTCCTCCTCCTCATTTTAAAACAATGGTTATAGAGAGACTGCACTGGCTGATTTTGCCTTGATATTCCTCCTCCTCATTTTAAAACAATGGTTATAGAGGGACTGCACTGGCTGATTTTGCCTTGATATTCCTCCTCCTCATTTTAAAACAATGCAACTGAGAATGAGATTTGTTTATTGGGGGTGTGGCAACGTACTGCAGCGATGGGGAGTCTGAATGAGTCATAATTCATACGCACACACATGCATACTCATGCACGCACGCATGCACACACACATGCATACTCATGCATGCACACACACTTAAGCACACATATGTAAACCCTCCCCACACACACACACACAATCACAGACAGAACAGAACATACCCTGTTCTACTGCTCTGGATGTGATCACAATCTCTAATTCACTATAATTTCATGTTTCACTTTTTCATCCATTATGGGGCGGCAGATGGCCTAGAGGTTAGAGAGGCTTCGATCGGATGTTCTCCCTTGGTGTGTGTGCATGTGTGTCCTCTCGGAGGGGGGGGTGTGTTATCAAATTCCTACATGGCCAAATAAAGTCGTCTTCTTCTTCAAACAACCATTCTATGGGCATGTGGGGGAAAATTCTTGGAATGTAACATGCGTATTCTCTCATCCCATGTCCAGTTTAATCCAAGCCAGATCGGCTAATCTAAAATTCTCCAGACCTCCAAAAGAAGTGTGAGAACAATGTGATTTGGAGGTGTGGCTATGCAAGACTACTCTCCCACCAACAGAGTGAAGTGGAAGAAGCTCGACAATAACAGTGTGGATTATAGAAACAACATGCTTCTGTTTCTTGGAATCACGACAGAGCTGATCTTTTCTGGAAAATGTCAAGGCTCAGAAACTCGCTATTCAAAAGATGAACACAAAAACATGACCAAAACGAAATGACGGTTGAGAGAATGGTGAATAAAATGGTTCAAGGAAACGTCAATACACAGCACTCACACTAAGAGCAAATTACCTCGGACAAAAGTCTCTGCTACTTCAATGGGAGACTGTAAATTATATACTGACACAAAGCAACGTGGCCTTGCTCTTTCAGATCATTGAAAACACTGACTTCAATCAACACTGTGTTGTTGAATGCTGAGTAGTACATCTGGCTGTCGGTGATTGCATTGCCGATGTATCACTACTGTTATTACTACAACCATTACTGCTGCTACCTGCACTACTTTCAGTGCACCTTTGCAATTATTGCTGCTACATACTGTTGACATTGTATTGCTGTTGATATTATTACAACCATTACTGCTGCTATTTACACTACAGCCTTATGCACTACTACTGTCACTGTTTTATTACTACTATATTATAATGTATTGCTGATTCATTGATTGTTGTTGACTGTTGTTGATTGAGGAGCAAGATCCCAAAGCCTTTCACTATATCAATTACGGCTGTATGCGATGGACACAGCGCCCGTGTTTGGGCTGTATGCGATGGACGCAGCGCCCGTGTTTGGGCTAAGACTGTTTTTTAAGCTGTTAAAATATCGCTCGGTGACTTTAATTAGTCTACCAAATTTTGGCAATAGTGCCTCAATCAGGTGTAGATCGTAAGGTTAGTAAGTGTCTCAATCAGGTGTAGATCGTAAGGTTAGTAAGTGTCTTCCATTTACCTTCAAAAATGACTTGCTTAAATGACCCTCAGACTTTGTACACACAGTTGACAGTAACGGTCATTGAATCCTGTCATGACAAAAAGAAACATCACTACACATATCACAACAACAACAACAACAACTTAAAAGTCATGTCAACAACTTCAACAGTTCTATCATTCTTTCTGACCCAGGAAATTTCCCTGAAAGGGTTATTTGCTGAAATACCATCAGACCGAGGTTTAAAATTCTGCTTTATGTGAAGCACTGTGTTGCTGACAAGGCGTCAGGTGCGCTATTTGAAAAGAAAGTGGGTTGGTTTTGAGAGAACTAAAATACTGCATGTCAGTAATGAATGCAATCAGCCAGATGTAGTACTCAGCATTCGACAACACCACATTGGATTTAAGTCAGTGTTTTTTTACGATCTGAAAGAGCGCGCCGCTTTGTGTCGTAAATCTGTCATTCACTCCAGAGGCCTTTAAACAGTCTCCCATTGACGTATTGAGACTATTGTCTAAAACGAAAAATTATACGACCACATCCAGAGCAGGAGAACAGAGTATGTTCTGTCCTGTCTGTCAGTGTGTGTGTGTGTGTGTGTGTGTGTGTGTGTGTGTGCACTTATCAATTATGACTCACACAGACACCAAACACCAAAATCTAATCAGGATTAAATAGATTTTGTGACATGCCCCCTATTCTCCCCATCGCTGCAGTACATTGTTGTCACCGTAATTCTGTGTTGTTGTGATGGCAGATGAGGCGGTAGCCCGTGTGTGAGGTGTGTGAGGCGTGTGAGGCGTGTGAGGCGTGTGAGGCGTGTGAGGCGAGTGAGGCGTGTGAGGCGTGTGAGGCGTGTGAGGCGTGTGTGGAGACAGAGATAACTGTTAACGATCAGCAGGACATCAGACTGAGCCGAGCAGGGTAATCAGACTGAGCCGAGCAGGGTAATCAGTAATCAGTGAATCATTTGTCTGGGCTGAGTGTGTTGTTTGTTCCAGCACAGGTGATAGTCTAGGTCTGTACTCTGCATTTACATTTACATTTATGGCATTTAGCAAACAATACATTTGTTTAAGTAAGTGAATCATCGATCCAACAGTCATCATAAGACAAAGTAATCAATGCTCACACCAGGGGCCATAGGCAGTCACAATGCCAGTAGGCTATTTTTTTTATTTTATTAGCAGGAGAGAGCTTCTACAGGGGGGGTAGCGGGGATGAAGAGGTCTCTAGGGTCGGGGTTAGGGTTAGTATAGGGGGGGTAGTGAGGGTGAAGCGGTCTTTAGGAGGGACTGTTAAGATGTAGCCTGAAGAGACGGGTTTTCAATCTACGGCGGAAGATCGGAAGTGACTCTGCAGTCACTGATGCATGCTGGGTGTCACTATGATGTCAGAGTGTAGATATTTAAAGAAGAACTGTTCAACTTTTCAATCTCAATAAAGCGTAAAAAGAGAGAGAAGAGTCTGCGGCAAAACAAAGTATGGAACACGATCTACTGATAGCAACTATAGGCTTGCGTTGCCACACCTCCACATCACTCTGTTCTCACACCTGTTTTGGAGGTCTGGAAAATTTCAGATTAGCCAATCTGGCTTGGATTGAACCGGACGGAGCGAAGGGAGAATGTGCTCGGAGTGTTATTGGATGTCACCTTGCAAGAACCCTCCCTCCACATGCCTGTAGAATGGTTGCTTGTTGCTATGTGTGTCGTCTTTTCCGACCGGGTGGGACTATTTTGCAGAGAGTTGATGTCTATGCTATCTTGCAACATTGAAGAAAATGGAGAAAAACCTGAAGGAAAAACTGAATTCTGTTTTTTTATTTTTTTGTGCTCTGCCCAAGCAAGGTATTTGATTGGTGAGGCTTCTACCCCTTTGCAGCTACTTTCTGTAAAGAATTTCCGCAGGCTTTCTGAACTAGGAAAGCCTAGTCTCAACAAGGTTACGACAGCTATAATGTTAATGTATTCAAGGAAATGTTACAATATTAATGCAGAGCAATAACTTGAGGCAGTAAATTTGGAAGGCAACACTTTCCACTAACAGCCTGAAGGCAGGCTGCCTTGGCTGAAAGGTATCTGGAGTGCAAGTTAGCTTTGCTTTAAGACGGTGAACTCATAAATAATGGGTAACTGTGAAGTTGTTAGTGAAGTTGTTATCTTTCTCTGCTTGGAAAACCTCCCCTTTGGATCGGAACATCTTTCAATAAAAGTGGGTTTACAAAGCACTTCATCAAAAAAGTAATTTGCAAGGGAAACCACTGAACAAACAGTGTAATCTGTATACACTCTGAAGGGATTTCTTCGGCTGTCCCTGAGTTAGAACCCTTTCTATATGGAACCCAAAAGGGTTCTACATGGATCCCAAAAATAATTGATCAAAAGGTTCTCCCACAGGGACAGCTGAAGAAGAAGAAGCCTTCTAAAGTAGGTAGAACCGACTGTGCAGTACAGCAAAGTGACAAACCTCCCCCCCCCCCTCTCTCTCTCTCTCTGTCTCCCTCTCTCTCCCCCCCCCTCTCTCTCTCTCTCTGTCTCCCTCTCTCTATCTCTCTCTCTCCCCCCCCCCCCTTCTCTCTCTAACTAATCCATTTTCATGAGCTTGCTTACGACTATTGACTCATGACATATTGCTTCTGGGGGTTTCAGTGGGGTTAATGTGTGCACACACCATTTCAGGATTTCACGACAAGCTTATACAGTAATTACCAGAGAATATCAGTACATAGCAGTTAACCATTTTAATTAAGGGCTCCAAGGGATGGGTGTAAGTAACTGATTGGGACATTCAAGGTAAAGAAAGGCACTGTTGCTGAAACGTTGGTAATTAAAAGCACAGCAAGAGAGAAGGAGAGTCTACTATCTACACAGGCCTGGTGGTCTCTTCCTAGTTTCCTAGGTCTCTTCCTAGTTTCCTAGGTCTTTTCCTAGTTTCCTAGGTCTTTTCCTACTCAATCCTAAATTGCATATACGATTATTTGATTTATGTATTTAAATGGACACAGCCTTCAAACATGTGATTGATACCATTCTTCATTCCATCCCCTGCTGCCCACAATTTATTCTGGTCAAACAACCTACAGCATACAATTCTCCAGTTCAACAAATACTCTCTCCAGTTCAATACTCTAACTTAACATTCACTTCAGAAGTTGGGTGTCCTGAGCAATCATGGGGTTCACTGCTATGAGAGCGATTCATATTGGCATTTAAAGGTCCAGGATGTAACATTCAAGCTTTCGGAAAGCTTCCTAATGGCTGTAAATGACTATGTTTAATCAGAAGCGATCAGGGAATAAGGTCCCTTGAAAGAAATATTTCATTTACAAAAGCTGTTTTGGTCTGGAAAAAGTGCTTTCTAAAATGGAGTGTCCTAATATCGAATGATTAACAATATTGGGTAAGTGCTATTGATAAAACAAGTTAAATAATCGTGAATCCCCTGTGTGATAATGTCTTTGAAAGCATTACCTCTTGAGACTCAGCTTGTGTAACCTGGCATATCCTCGGGAGAGTCAAAAGCTGTTACAAAAGTTTATGGTAAATTTTGCACTTGGCATTACCGCACGTGTCATGGAATCCATCACCTTAGTCTACAATCCGTCTGTTTATAGGAAGAAATACGTTTTTATGAACGCTTATGCCAAGTTTCACGATGCCATGGATGCTGCAGAAGGCACAAACATTTCACAGGCGCTCCAGAGTTTCACAAAATAATAATAAGTGTAAATTATGATTAATTATTCATTACGAGCGTCCCGCTCCACATGAAGGCATTTTATCTGGATCGTAAGAACCACATACAGGTCGGGAAATTGAATATGTTGGCTGTGAAGCCGAGAAGTTAACGTGAGCGTGTTAATGTGTTCACTCATACAACAAACAACGCTGTGATGAAAGCATCATTTCACCAATAACTGTCTCTTCTCAATCGAAACCCTCAGTTTTTACGAGTTTGGCTATACATTGTAACATTAACATTGTTAAAGAAATATCTGAACCAGAGATATTACATAAAAATCATAATTATTGTATTTTCAAATTTAGTTTCAAATAGGCTATGGTTCATGGACCGTATACGTTTTAAACAAAATAAGGTAGTACGTGTTTAATGTACCTTTATGAATCTTCAGTCATCCCGGTATAGTTTAATGTAATTCCCACCTATTTGTAAAACGTTCAGAGATTCCTCTACCTCAAAATTCCAAGTATTGGAAGAGTCAACAAGCAGTCGAGTAAAATACTGATGTAATACTTACTTATAATCTCGTGATTGTAGCTGTGTGCAACAGTCTGTTTTTTCTTGTCCTGCTGGGTGAGTGATGATCCTCTGTGCCGTTGGAGATGCGCGGAGCCCCTAAACTACGGCCGGCGGTTAATTTAACCGCTCCGAATCACCGCGTTGCGTTCAATAATTTACAGTAGTGTAATGTGCTGCTGACTTCATTACGGAATTAAAGACATCCCATATTCAACAGCGGAGAAACAGAAACAGCGCAGCCTCCTCTTGAGGTGCCGCTGAAATCCATACAGAGCGATAAAACAAACCGTCAGCGCGTCAAAGTAAGGCTTTCTCTTGTCGACTGCATGATCTAGAGAAGTACGGTTAGTAGATATACCACGTTGCTGCAGTCGAGGAATTGGAGCCTAACGGATTCAGTGAGAGAGAGTTTTCATCCCTAGTAGATCTCGCATAGGCTATTTACAAAGCGCCTACTGTATCCAACTGTACAGGATAGTACAGTGCTGAAGGCTTTATCTGTTTATGTAGAAATAATATATTGCAAGGGGGACCTAGAAACAGGGTGTCAAGAATGAGCAGACACTGACTGTGCTGAAGTGTTCACAGAACCTTTTAGTTTTAAATGGGCAAATTATTTTATTGCACCAAGCTCTCCAGGCCTGACTAGCCTACACCCAGTGAAAAACAAACACCATTAGCCACCCCATTCAGACTGTCAATCGGTGGAATGATCTGGCAGAGGTCAACATCACACTCACTGACACTGTACCCAGCTCCATTGAGGAGGTCATGAAGAAGGTATGTGTTTAACGTTTAGAAGATAAAGTTACTCTAAATCTGATTAACTAGATCGCTTCTATCAAAGGACCTGTTAGATTCTGCTGTTGTGGAATGAAGAGTCTGAATGAAGAGTCAACAAAATAAAGTGACAATAGAATAATAGAATAAAATAGACATCTGAAACATTATATACAGTATAACAGTCCAGTATGATCTAACATCCCCTGATCAGCCTGACTCTGATCACCCCGATTGAGCCAGCTGGAGGAGGAGTTGTGCAGTCTTATTGCGGCAGGAAATCTCCTATAGCGCTCCTTAGTGCAACGTGGTTGTTATAGTCTGTTGCTAAAGGGGCTTCTCTGCTCTGCCACAGTGTCATGTAGGGGATGGGAGGGATTGTCCATGATGGCCAGGAGTTTGGTCCTCATCCTCCTATTGGCCACCTCCTCCACAGTGTCTAGGGTGACACAGAGTACAGAACCAGGTTTCCTAATAAGCTTGTTCAGCCTCTTGGTGTCACCTCCCTTGATGCTACCCCCCCAGCATACCACCGCGTACAGCACTGCACTGGCCACCACTGACTGGTAAAACATGTTCAGCTTGTGATACCAGTCCAGTTTATTGTCCAGGTGCACCCCCAGGTACTTGTAGCTCTGGACCACCTCCACATCCTCTCCCTGGATGGAAACAGGAGACAGGGGGACCCTAGTCTTGCTGATATTGAGTAGCAGGTGGTTCTGCTCACACCACTTAACAAAACTGTCCACCAGTCCTCTGTACTCTGTCTCCTGGCCTCCACTGACACATCCCACAATAGCAGAATCGTCTGAGAACTTCTGCAGATGGCTGGTATCTGTGTTGTGCCTGAAGTCCGAGGTATAGAGGGTGAAGAGGAAGGGAGCCAGAACTGTCCCCTGGGGGGCGCCAGTGCTGCTCACCACCCAGTCCGACACACAACCCTGCAGCTGTACAAACTGTGGCCTGTTGGTCAGGTAGTTTGTAATCCAGGAAACAATGGGGGAGTCCACCTGTATCTTCAGCAGCTTATCCGCAAGTAGTAAGGGCTGTATGGTGTTAAATGCACTGGAGAAGTCAAAGAACATGACCCTCACAGTGCTGCCAGCCTTATCTAAATGGGAGTGAGCTCTGTGTAGCAGGTAGATGATGGCATCATCCACACCAATGTCTGCCTGGTAGGCAAAATGCAGGGGGTCCAACCAGTACCAGTTTTTTCATGGTCTTCATGATGTGGGATATCAAGGCTACCGGTCTATAGTCATTAAGAACACCGGGGTTCCTTTTCTTTGGTATGGTATTTAATATAAGTAATCCCCCGAAACGGACTTGCCGCTTCGGACATTAGCTGTGGTGTTTCTGCAAGCGCGCATGATTTGAAGAGTAAGGACCAGAATAGCACCCGATTTCACATGACCTTTCTCAACTGCCCCCCCCCGGCTTGCAGCACCACATATTGAATAGTACAGATCTGTGACCAGTCCATGCTTTGATATAGTATTTTCAGTCAGATATCATTTTACCCTCCAAATCTTCAAAGGAGAGATACTTTAATATACAATATGTAGAGGGTCTCTGCCAAAATGCCCAGATAATCTGATTTCATGATGCCATGCACATGTTCAAGGCCTCCAGTATCAGAGACAGCAAAGCAACCCAAAGGATCAAAGGATCAAACCTTCCCCATATCTGACTCAGTGCAGGCTGGTGGATGGTGAGATGGGCAGGACGGGCTCATTGTAATGGATGGAACGGAATCAGGAACGGTATCAAAAAGCGTTGTGACTGCCAATGGCACCTGGTCCTAGCATCGATTTTTTGCTTATGATGACTGATGTACAAGTAACGTGGCCAACGTGATGAGTCGCTAATACAGCTGAAAAAAAAAACGATTTTGGGAAATAAATCTTCTAACCGGCGCAATTTTTCCACACAGTCTCTGTTTCTGTAATGATGGGGATATAATGAACACTGGTCAATTTTATTACAGTGGGATCAAGTTTGATTTGAGCCAAATCGCTGCAATATCATGTCAGTGTTACAGCGCTGTGCGCTTGTTTTGGTTGTCTACAGTGACGTCCCACTTTATCTCTGGTCAGCAAGACAATTACTATTATCAGGCTAATCTACAAGAGCTTGTGATGACAAGAACACTGACGACTACGCCATGTGTAATGGCTCCTCTGTAGGACATGTGTGTGTGTGTGTGTGTGTGATCATCAATCAGAGAGGGTACTTTGATCCCAGTCATTCACCCTGGCCTGTCCAGGGTGTCTGGGAGGGAGGGCTGAGTGCTCACAGCTGCTATTGCCAAACTGACAAAGACATGGGAGGCTTGAGAACACCCTCCTTTGTCTCCCAAGTCTCTTCACCCGCCCATCCATCCATCCATCCATCCCTTCCTCTCTCTCTCTCTCTCTCTACAGATGGTGAATGCTTTCATAAGAGTCTGACAGTCAGTGGATCAGAAATAGAAAATGAAAAAGACGAGACAGGTAGACGAGAGAGAGAGAGAGAGAGAGAGAGAGAGAGATCAATAAAGCCATCCCTGATACCGGCGGAGGCTGGTGGAGAGAGAAATCGGAAGACCGGCTCATTGCGACGCATGGAATGTGTTTTGATACCGTTCCATGCATTACAATGAGCCCGTCCTCCGATTTCTACCTCCACCAGCCTCCCATTCCCTACAGTGTAGGCCTGTGGTTTAACCTTAGATGTCATCAATCAATTCAGCTCTATTTAATCGTTTTCTCTCTGGTTTTGATTATTCCTGAGTGAATGTTTTCCTTGGGATTAAGAAGCCGAGAGAGAGAGAGAGAGAGAGAAAGAGAGAGAATCTACCCTGAGGTTAGACTTATCCACTGAGACAGTACATCAAATCTAAAACCTAATGTTGTTAGAACTGCGTGGGCCTCTGTGATGGTGCCAAAACACACACCGTAGAACTCATGATTGTAAATAAAGATGATATTTATTCATTTTGGAAAGAATCTCAGGTCATGCAATTTTTTTTTTTACAGCACATGTAAACAAGATCACTTGAAAAGATGTTAAAATGTGCACACATTTCCTCTTCTCTGCTCGTCAAAAAACAATGGAATGTACAGTATTTTAAGCCGAATGACAGTTTTAAACATTGACAGCTATCGTTGTGTTTTCGTCTTTGCGTGATTATCTCTTTGCTAGACCTCAGACGGGACAGAGCTGAACATGGGAGGGATGGAGAGATGAGTTAAGACATTACAGATTCTTATTGCGTTCGGGGTCGACATGGAATCATGAACTTTGTCAAGCCAGAGGAGCCAACAAGGCCAAGCGCACTTAGGACAAACCTAAAATCCACTCTCACCAACACTCAGATACAGACACACGCACACACGCACACACATATACAAACGCCCAGACACACAGGCTCTCAGACACACACAGGGGCACGCACACACGCAAGCACACTATCAAAGACGTGCACGCAAACACATCCACACAGACAATCCCTGATCAGGAATGCTTTCTTTTAAGGGGACAAGATTGGAAGCCTGAGGAGGAGTGTACACTTCCTAGTGTACTTGTGTGAAGGACAACGTATAATTTCCTGGATAAGACATCTGTGAGATCAGTATATAGATATATATTTAAAAATGAAAAACAATAATTAGCTTGTTAAAAATAAAATATGCAGAAGGATGCTTGGAGAGAAAAAAAAAAAAAACAAGGCTATCCACAGTGTTTAGGATCTGGAGTGGAATTTCTATATATGGAGGAAAACATCCTAATGACCGCGGACGGGCAGCGGCTTCAGAATCATCTAAACAGCAAGGCTGCGCCACCAACCACCAACCACAGCCCTCCACGGTCCGGTTCTTACATTCCTCCAAAAGGTGCTTCCCTCATGATTTGTCTTAGCTCTACACAAAGAATGTACCATTAGCCATCGTCCTGCCCCTTGTACAGCCTTGCCCACGCGTCTTTAAGGCTCTCGTCTCTGCCCAGGCAGTGTTTACAATAGTCGACTTAATCGGTAATACCTTCGCGCAAACCCGACATTCCACAGACAGTTACAGTACGACAGAGCCGTTTCAACGGGCGGACAGATGCGTTGTCGCCATTGGCCGACTTCCAGGTTTGGCCAGGGTTGAGGGTTAGGCTGGACGCTAGCGAGGCTGGCATGGCGAAACGTCGGGCCAGGTTCGGACAGGTATTAGCGAACAACGGGGGCTCTCTCTCTCTCTGTTAGCCAGCCTGGCCACACCGCGGCTGAAACACAGCCATTGGAGCACAGGGGCTCTTAGCCACGTTTCGGTCGCGATCGTGGCCGAGCTGGCTGTCGGGGGGAGCGGGGGGGAGGGAGGGAGAGAGAGAGAGAGAGAGAGAGAGAGAGAGAGAGAGAGACAGAGAGAGAGAGAGACTTCATCTGTGCTGTGCTTAAGAACGGTCCCGAGCCTGGTGGTTACTTAAATCTCCCTGTCTCCTGAAAGCCTGGACTCTTCGCCCTCTCTCTTACAGTACGGGGGGAAACAGCAGAGAATAGATGCTTTTTCCTGTTCGCTAGTCCTTTAGGTGTAACTGTATGTACTTGGCCTGGGAGGCATTCAGGAGAACATTCAGAAGAACATCAAAGACAAAGACACAGATAGACACAGGTAGCAGGATTATAAGCTCTCTTATCTCCCAGGTTGGAAAGACATGGTTCACTCTTTGAAGCACACGATTTTCTTTTACAGAAAGAGAGGGAGAGAGAGAGAGGGGGGGGGGGGGGGGGAGTACGAGAGGGAAAGGCATGGAGAGAGAGAGAAAGAAAGGGAGGGAGAGGGAGGGAGAGAGAGCAAGACAGAGGGAAAGGAACTGAGAGAGTGAGACAGAGAGCTGGATTCGGTTCAGAACAGAGGACGTAGCATTTGGCGTACAGGAATTGTGCAAGATAACGACAATCGAAGAGCAAGCCACGGTACGGACAGCGGCGTGAAGGTTCATCATAAACCACTTACTTGTGTGTTCTTCTCAAGTAGGTCATTGGCTGCATTTTATGGTACTAAATATAGCATCTGTATAATATACCTGTACAAAGACTCAAAGCACTCTTTCTTTCTGAGAACCATTTGACATGACGTGTCCTTACAAGGGAAACAGAAACAGAGGCAGAATAAGGGGGCTCTAGAATATATTGACTATGCACATCCGTAGACCTGTTAAAATATATATCATGCTTTAAGTCTAACCGCTGTAAGCTCCCAATATTAACACTTGAAGAATTTTAGACAGGCACGGTAGTGTTACCCTGGATAGGAATGTTAGAAAACAAACAAATAAACAAACGAACAAACAAAAACAAGCGTTTCTCCCATGTGACGTAGCAATGGAGTACATCATTGCTATAGCAACAGGAGTATATATATATATATATATATATATATCATATCATTTGTTATGATCTAAAGAGGCTAATGTGGATACTTTGTAACTGAAATCAGAATATTCTTTAAAATCAACTACTCCCAAGTCGTAAAAAATAAGAAAACAAAAAAATAAATCACCCCCATCACTTTGTACAGAGTCAGTAGTATTGAGCGAAATCCTCACACATTCCTCATAGAACGCAGGGACTACCAGTCCAGCACAGTAGTAAGGCCTCGATCGTTGTGTTGGCAAAAAACAAAACAAAAAACAAAACATAACAAAAAAAAACATATACATACAACATATCTGTATCTTAATTACACCTTTTTTCTATATCTAGAAAACCTTAATATGTGCAAAAAATGTAAATCTTACAAATATGGAATAGGTTCATGATGATAACTAAAAAAATATTATAGGAATCGCCGTCCCGCCTGCTCACGCCTTCCTGCTTCTCCCCCCCGTCCCCCCGCCCCCCTCCTCCGTCGCCGCGGAGATGAACGCCAGGTGGCTGATGTTCGCTGCTGATTATGTCAGACTTCACGTCTTCACGTTGACTGAACCGTCTTCTTTAACTTCTCGATCTCAATCTGAAAGAAACAAGCCACAGACGGTTCATGATACAGTTTTGGTACAGTTTAACACCTGAAACAATCCATACTGCTGACTAGTGCAGCGGTTCTCAACCTGGGGTAAGTGTACACCCTGGGGTTACTTAGTCTATATATACTTAGTCAGGGGGTACTTGGTAACACTGACAACAACGGCCTGTGATGGTCCAGGGGTCTAGCACCACGGCCTACAGACTGACAGTGGCGGTAAACTGTTTACGGACGGTAAACTGACTGACGGTGGTTTTTTGCTCTCGGATTCATCTGAGAAAAGCTTCCAGAAGTTTCAAAAGATCAGCAACAGAGAGAGACAAGAGAGAGTTTAATTCAGAGGAGAGAGAAACCGTGGATGGAGAGAGAGAAAGAAAAGAGAGTAATTGAGAGGAGGATGGGGAGGAGGAGATACTGAAGATGGATGTTGAAAGAGGTATGCATGCAGGTGAATGTATTATTTGATGTGGAATGCTAGAGTGTGTATCCTTCAAGATCTCTCCTGCAGTGATTCTGTACACAGTCACGTAGGCTAAGCAACAGGGAGGGGGACGGGGACGACGGGGATGGGGACGGGGACGGGGACGGGGACGACTATAAGCTAAGCTAAGCAGCAGGGGGGTATAAGCTAAGCTAAGCTAAGCAGCAGGGGGGTATAAGCTAAGCTAAGCTAAGCATGCATGCCTGGGGCCCAGTAGGGGGGACTCCCTGGGAAGACAGATTGGGATGGGAGAAGGCTAGGGAGAGGAGAGGAGAGGAGAGGAGAGGGGGAGACTCCTATGTGTGTTCATGTGTGCAAGTAAGCAATCCAGTGTGTGTGTGTGTGTGTGTGTGTGTGTGTGTGTGTGTGTGTAAAGTACCTGCAGGGCCACTCGTTTCAACCGTTCCTCGTCCAGCTCACCCCTCAGCTCAGAGATCTCCCTCCTGCAGACACACACATCCACAAGGCCCTTCAGTGTTTGAACACCCCCCCCCCCCCCCCCCCCCCCCACCTCAGCTCAGAGATCTCAGAGAATCAAAGATTAGAAAGAATCATAGGACCAAACTACAGAGAGAGAAAAAAAGAGAGAGAGAGAGCTGAGTCAGTTACATGTGCTGGGTCTTGAGTAGCTCTACAGAGAGCAGCAGTTCTTTCATCTGGGTCCGGAGGTCCTCCATCTGGTTGCCCTGCTCCTCCGGCTCTGCTGCCCTGGGCCGGTGTTCCGTGCTGGGGGTAGGGGTGGAGGTGTGGGTGTGGGTGTGGGTGTGGGTGGGGGTGGGGGTCAGGCCCAGGCTGGAGCTGGAGCTGGGGGGGCTGGGGTTGGGGGCCGACGCTGGGCTGGCTTTGGGCTCCGTGCTGGCCAGGCTGGGCTTGAGGATGGGGGACTGGGAGTGAGAGGGCATGGAAGGCTGTGGAGACAACAGAGACATGATTAAAGACCTCGTCACCCCCACTACCCCCCTGTACTAACCCTAACCCTAAAGACCTCGTCACCCCCACTACCCCCCTGTACTAACCCTAACCCTAAAGACCTCGTCACCCCCACTACTCCCCTGTACTAACCCTAAAGACCTCGTCACCCCCACTACCCCCCTGTACTAACCCTAACCCTAAAGACCTCGTCACCCCCACTACCCCCCTGTACAAGTTTCTCCTGTTAATAAAAAAAATTAAGCGTCAGCGTCGTGATTTATCATTAATATCGTCACAGGTAGGGGAAGTTGTTAGCCTACCAAGTGACAATACTGGTGGTAAATATTTATTTTGGGATATATTGTCCGGCTTTTTCTGCACTGCGCTGAGAAATCTAGTTCCCAAGGGAACCTGATAGACACACCTACTGTGGAGTAGGGATATCATCAGGTGATTTAACCCTCTCGGCCAATCACAGCCATCACCAGCCGTCTGACCATATATGGATCTAAGGGGGTATTATTAGAGTCACTAGTAAGGTCAAAGACTCACCTTCCTGGCCTCTATCAACTTTGGTTTGGGCGCGTCCTCCTCCTCCATCTTGAAGGATTTCTCCACACTGACCTCCTTGTTCGGCTGAGGAGAGAAACATCAGAAGAACTGAAGTTACAATTCTCCGACAGACAGGACTGCCCAATGTCAACGTGGCTGGACTTTGTGTGTGTGCGTGTGTGTGTGTGTGTGTGTCTATCCTCCATGACTTGATAACAGGCCTGTTCAGTGTTTGAAGTCAATCTTGGTGTGTTCATTTGATTCTAATGGAAGGTTCACACATGGAGGCCGTCAGATGGATACACTGCCGATACAGGCCTGACAGATCTCAGATCTCCATGGAACTCACACGGCTGTTAGTAAACACCTTGTCAAGCGGAAGTCAGTTCCTCCTTCAACCTCACGGACTACAGGACAAGCTCATCTGAGTGGAAGTGTGTGTGTGTGTGTGTGTGTGAGTGTGTGAGTGTGTGAGTGAGAGAGACAGAGAGAGATAGAGAATGTGTGTTGTCCAATTGCTTTTCATACAGGATGAACTCTCAAAGCGCTGTACAAAGGTAGAACAAACAGAAAAACATTAGAGAGAGAGAGAGAGAGTGTGTGTGTGTGTGTGTGTGTGTGTGTGTGTGTGTGTGTGTTCTCCACTCACAGAGTGGCCTCCTCCAAACTGGGCGGGCAGCCTCCTTCCGGGCATCTTTGGTCTGTTGGCAGTGGGATGAGACAGCTTCTCAGACCCAGCGGAGAGGTCGTCAAAACTCATCAGGTCTACAGAGAGGGGGAGGGAAGGAGGGAGGGAAGGAGGGAGGGAGGTAGGGAGGGAGAGCGATAAGGACAGAGGGAGGGAGAAGGAAGGAGGAAGAGAGAGCGATAAGGAGAGAGGGAGGGAGAAGGAGAGGGGGAGGTAGGGAGAGAAGAGAAAGGGAGAGAGGGAGGGAGAAGGAGAGAGGGAGAGAAGAAAAAGACAGAGAGAGATTGGAAGGAAAGGGATCAATAAGAATGAAAGGATAAAAGAGGGAGAGAGAGTTGAAAGAAAGAATTTAGTAAGACCACATCACTAAGCATTTATACAGAAGTGCATTCTGGGGAAGGTCATGAAAGCGAATGAGCTTTAAGGATTTAAATTCAAGACGCACAGAATACTAATAGCATTCCAATAACTAAAGCATTTCAATCATTCCCAAGAGACCTTGAGAACGGAGG
>NC_139671.1:2285567-2322798 GCF_951799395.1 Argentina silus | reverse complement strand
GAGGCCATTACAGTAATCAACTGCCTGTCTGTTTGACGCCTGCATGCCTGCCTGACCGCAGCCCCTGACCGCCTGCTTGACCGCCTGACCGCCTGCCTGACCGCCTGTCGTTTTAAGACCCTAATTAGAGTCCTGCTCACGGAAATGTTTTCATTGATTGTGTGTATTTCATATTTAATGTATGTATTCGGTAGAATGTCAGGGCACACTTGAAAATGAGACCTTGGGGATCAATATGTTCCTTGCTAAAATTAAGGTCAAATAAATACCATACTGGAGGGATCAATACCAGGACCCCCGGGGCAGGGAAAGGTTAGGGTTGGGTTAGGGTTGGGTTAGGGTTGGGTTAGGGTTGGGTCCTACGGTACATGTAGCACATGGACATACCCATATCCAGTGCCTTCTCTCCCCAGTCACCTGACAGCGTTTTTGGTTTGCTGGGTAACGTTGGCTCAAAGTCGGACTTTGGTCGCGAGGAAGGCACCTCTCCATTGTGCCTGAAGAGGAAGGGAGAGATGAACAGAAACAGGCTGATGAAGATAATAATCCACAAGCACAAAGTAATAACAACAAAAATGAAAAGCTAACAAAATGATTTGGATGAAGGGACGGATGGAGAGATGGGAAGATGGATGGACAGAGAGGGATGTACGGATGGGTAAATGTGCAAAGAGATGGACAGACGGATGGACAGACTGGTAAGTACAGAGGGACACTCACTTGGCCCCTGGAGAGGGAGCGAGAGGCTTGTCTGGTCGTTTTGGGGGCAGGTTCCCTGGTCGACCTTTCCCAGGCGGGGGTACAGGCTTCTTGGGGGGGACCACAGGGGCAGCAGGCTTCATGGGCTTGTGGTCTGGCACTGCCTTGTCAACTTCACACAGAGAGAGAGAGAGAGAGAGAGAGAGAGAGAGGGGGGGGGGGGACATGAGGATTTAGGATAATCACAAAAATAAATCGTTTATTCTGCTTTATTCATAAATGCTTCATATCAACTGTTCTGAGGGACATTACCATTGAAACATTGGGGGGGGGGGTATACATTATAAACATCACAGAGGTAAACAATCAACCTCGATAAACATGAGTAATATGCATGTGTAATAAACATGTGTAATATGCATGGGAATCATTTAGATGTTTTTCATATCAAAAGGAAGTAGCACTTTCTTTCATCATGTTCCTTATTTCACACACTCCTTTTTGCTAAATGTGCCCGGAGGAAAGCATTAAAAGGTTCAAGCTGTCCTTGAGGAGGGGGTAGGGGGTGGGGGGTGGGGGGGTTACCTAGGGGACGCTAATGATGGAGTCACTGCTGTAAAGTAGTTCTCACAGGAGGATTTGGCTACGTGTGTGTGTGTGTGTGTGTAAGCCTAAGTGCAGCACTTCATGTTGGGGGGGGTCTTTAGACTGAAAAGGTCAAATCAGAAAACGAGCAAGGAGAAGCAATCCCCACAAATCGATTTTCTGCTTTATTTAACAGACGGCAGACACGGCGCGGCGGCGGTAGCTAAATGCTACAGTGCTGCTACAAGGCCCCTGTCACAATGCATCGTCAATGGACTGGCTGAAGCTGGCTAAACGGCTAACCGCCCTCCCACTCCCACTCCCGTCCATTCAACGGTCCGCTTCAACCCAAATGCCGTGTGTCAAACACCAGCTGCTCTTCACAATTCTCACCGTCGATCAACTTATTAACGCTGTCAGACCGAAACGCTGGAGCTACAACAGATGTTACAACAACTCTACAACGGATATAAAGTCTGTACAATAGATAGTTTAGTAACTACAACTGACAGTTTCCTGACACAGACAAAGCCTAATCTTAAACTAAAAGGCATCTTCAATGAAGCAGTTGAACAGGTGTACCTAATAAAGTGGCCGGTGTGTGTGTGTGTGTGTCTGTCTGTCTGACCGTCTGCATGCCTGCCAACCTGTATGTATGTATATGTGTGTGTGTACTATATACTACAGCAGCCGAGCGACGTCTACGCTTCACACACCCGCTGGAACATCGACTACAGAAGCCGACTATTAAACCCGTTTCACGCGTGTCTCACGGTCGTAGATCGCAGCGGGGGGAGTTAGCCCTAAAGCCTCACTGAGGCATCTCAACTGAATGGGAATCAACGGGAATTCTCTGTCGGCGCTGCGCTTACAATGTTTGATTCTGTGTGGGAGATTGATATATGACAGGATAACATTCAAGGTTATGCTAATATCAGCCGAATCAAACTCAGCTAATGTCAGTGTCCAACATACCGACGTGCTGTGGCGGTCCAATCATCGCCACCCCAACGCAGCCCAGAGGCTTGGGCCACGGCGGTAAACTGAGGCGGACGGTCGTTGCATCACAGATTAGATGATAGTGTTGCTATGCGCCAGCCTCTTTACCCCCCCTCCTCCCAGAGGTATGCAAATGCCCTCACGGACGGGTAAACACATGACAAATCAGTCATGCGGTTTGGACGGCTGACTTTTGCAAGAATTCTGGAAAACTAATTATATGAACTCATCCATTGATTGCTGCCACTTGAGAAAAAGCAGAGAGCGAAAAAAGCAAAGTGCCTGTCCATTTCCATATAAATGTATGGGATTTAGCAGACGCCTTTATCCATAGCGACTTACAACAAATACATTTGACTAAGTAAGTGAATCATCTATCCATCAGTCATCATAAGAACAAGTAACCAAGGCTAGGACCAGGGGCTATTGGCAAGAAGAAAAAAGAAAAATTTTGGGTACTGAATCCAAGGACAGTTAATTGTTTTTGTATATTTTTAGAGGGTTTAAAATGCTTTTCTTTGATATAACAGGCTGAACACATGCACATGCACATGCATACATCCACCCACCCACATCCTGTGCATTGAAAACTCAAGAGGATTTTAAGACACCTGCAACAGACAGCGAAACCACCTCGTTTGGCGCTAAATGACTCATTGAAGAGCCAACTTCATAATCTCAGGGCTGACAGCCAGCCAGCCAGCCAGCCAGCCAGCCAGCCAGCCAGCCAGCCAGCCAGCGAGCTCTCACAACAACAAGGAAATAACCAGAGCTGCTGTCTTCTCTTCTCTCGTCTTTAATGAGCCCTGGTAGAAGTGCTTAATTGAATTAGCATCCCTCAGAACAGAGCGCGTCAATCGTCCAGAGGCTGGGAGCTGGGTCGTCAGGCTGCTGACAGACTCCCTGACAGCCTCCTCATATCTGCAGGGTTCAGTTTCCTAGTCAGGGGGGCACAGGTGCAGGGCAGAGGAGGCTGGGGAGGTAGAAATCGGAGGACGGGCTCATTGCAATGGACGGGATGGAATGAGGAATGGTACCAAATGTGTGTTTTGTTCGATAACCATTTTCCATTCCGTTCCATGCACTACAATGAGCCGGCCTCAGCTTCCTCTGTGTGTCTGAATGCACAATGCACATCAAAGAACACGCAACAGGCTGCAATCGAGTTCCTCTAAACTACTGGGGGATGTGAACACACACAAAACACGCAAGCATTTGCAGCCAGAAAGCTTGCATAATACCGAATGATCAAACTCAGAAAGAAAAAAAACAAAAGAAAAAAACTATGGAGTGTCCTTATATGGAGTGTCCTTATATGGAGTGTCCTTATATGGAGTGTTCTCAAAGATATGATTGCACCAAGTTGTCCATCATTGTGTAAAAGGAGGAGGGAGAGAGGGACAAATCCTCAGTATCCCTCAGGCATGCTTACCCAGGTGGACACATGGCCAGACATGAGGACTGGAGAGAAAGGGAGAGAGAGAGAGAGAGAGAGAGAGAGAGAGAGAGAGAGAGAAAGAAAGAGAGAGAGAGAGAGAGAGAGAAAGGGAGAAAGAAAGAAAGAAAGAAAGAGAGAGAGAGAGAAAGGGAGAAAGAAAGAGAGAGAGAGAGAGAGAGAGAAAGGGAGAAAGAGAGAGAGAGAGAGAAAGGGAGAAAGAAAGAAATAGAGAGAGAGAGAGAGAAAGGGAGAAAGAAAGAGAGAGAGAGAGAGAGAGAGATAGGGAGAAAGAAAGAAAGAGAGAGAGAGAGACCAAGACCGAGACACACAGCTCAAATCTCTCTCACTGGCGACTAAGATCACCTGTTGCTTGTACTGTAGCTAGGTGAGTGTCCCAGCCCAGGGTTAGGGTTAGGGATGCCCAGCCCAGGGTTAGGGTTAGGAATGTTTGTACTGTAGGTAGGTGAGTATCCCAGCCCAGGGTTAGGGTTAGGGATGCCCAGCCCAGGGTTAGGGTTAGGGATGCCCAGCCCAGGGTTAGGGTTAGGGATGTTTGTACTGTAGGTAGGTGAGTATCCCAGCCCAGGGTTAGGGATGCCCAGCCCAGGGTCAGGGTTAGGGATGCCCAGCCCAGGGTTAGGGTTAGGGATGTTTGTACTGTAGGTAGGTGAGTATCCCAGCCCAGGGTTAGGGATGCTCTGCATGCTCAAATGACTGATGGACAGATACATAATCAGCATAATCACCTCCTCCCCTCAGGGCTCCTCTCCACCATTTGATCTGAGTAGCAGACCTCCTGCCAGGAGAAAGTTCCTCCTGCCCAGGAACCTGCCTGCTCAAAGGACTGATAGATAGATAGATAGATAGACAGATAGATAGATAGATAGATAGATAGATAGATAGATAGATAGATAAGAGACAGATAGATAGATAGATAGATAGATAGATAGATAGAGACAGATAGATAGATAGATAGATAGATAGAGACAGATAGATAGATAGATAGATAGATAGATAGACAGAGACAGATAGATAGATAGATAGAGACAGATAGATAGATAGATAGATAGAGACAGATAGATAGATAGATAGATAGATAGATAGATAGATAGATAGATAGATAGATAGATAGAGATATAGATAGATAGATAGATAGAGACAGATAGATAGATAGATAGATAGATAGATAGAGACAGACAGATAGATAGATAGATAGATAGATGGAGAGATGGAGAGATAGATAGATAGATAGAGACAGATAGATAGATAGATAGAGGGATAGATAGATAGATAGATAGATAGATAGATAGATAGACAGACAGACAGACAGATAGATAGATAGATAGATAGAGGGATAGATGAATTGTAATAATCAAGTCCTCTCTCAGGGCTCGTCTCCACAGAGCTGGATGTTGTCAGATCTGCCGGTGCCCACTAGACACTCTCGACACAAACACCCGAATCACACTCTATAGCCAAACCGAGCTGAGCCAAGCTGAGCTGTACTGGTCTGGCCTGGCCTGGTCTGGTCTGGTCTGGCCTGGTCTGGCCTGGCCTGGCCTGGCCTGGTTACCCATCCACCATAGTTGCTAAAAGCAGTGCGGGATGGAACAATGTGATCGGCCATGACGTGTGTAAAGCCCCATAAACAACGGCAGAAGGCATAATGGGCAGTTGAAGGCATACTGGACGTAGACTCAAAACCCTTACACACTTCACTCAGACTACACTTCAAAGTATGTCAGATGCTTCCAGACTTCAAGGTAGTCTAATGCCAATGTGAGTCAAAGTCCTGATGCCAGCTATTGTGTAAATCTAGCTGCTGTACATACCTCAGCCCCATGAACGGGAAAGACTGGCACGGTCTAATTTCCTGATGGCACGGTCTGATTCACGACTTCTGATTTCACGAATCTATCCTTCTATCCATCCATCTATCTATGCTGGAGCATGGGTACATGAAGAACGAATGTCCCTGTCTGAGTGGATGTCATGTTGGCCTCGTTGGGGGGAAGCACATGTCCCTCGGATCACCGAGGGAGCATGGAGGACATGGGTGTTGGTAAGTATGTGTTGGCACTAAGTAAGTGAATCAACTATACGTCAGCCATCGCACAACATTTTTTCCATAAGAACAAGTGCCACAGTCACAGTGCTAGAGAAAGGAAGAAAACCTTTATTGTAATTTGTATCTCAAGTTCATGTAATTTAGGGTTAGGGGGTGGAGATGTCTGGACATTACATTTAGGTCAGGGTGTTAGGCACCGTTCCTCGCATACATTCCTGTGCCTGGGGGGTTTCCAGTGCTGTTTTGGGGAGGGGGTGGAGGGGTGGCGGGATGGGAGAGGGCAGGTAGGCGGGTGACCCTTACCTTTGTCCTCATGTCTGGGTTTCTTGTCGGCGCTCGGGACCTCCGGTTTGTGAGCTGAAAAACGAAACATGTTCCACGGGGTCAGTAATGCAGCCCACTGCTTACTGCCGCTCCTGTCTATGAGAGAAGCCTGCCACACAAGCAGATCACAGAACAAGCTGAACACAACACAAGCTGAAGATAGACAGACAGAGACATGTAGAGAGGAGGAGGATGTGGAGGCGCATTCAAGTGTTTCCTGTCCCAGTTCTTCAATGAAAGTGCATGTTTTTGCAGCGCTCAGCAGGAGTCCATAACTGCAGATTGCGAGGGAAGATAAGAAGCTTTCTGCAGAACAGGCTCGCTGCTGGTATTACCACAATGCCTCTAAGAAAACAATCACCTCAAAGAAAAGACAGAAACGCTTCAATCCAGACTTCAAGTACAAACAGTGCGAAGAGCCCCAGTCAGTTCAGGAATATCGAACGAAAAGGAGACAAGTTGAAGTCAAAGAAAAGACTAAAGTGCTCTGTTGACAATTGTGAAACAAGACTAGATTTCTGAGCGAAGGGATTTCAAAGAACAAAAATAGCCTCAGTCAATACAGGAATATCAATCAAAAAGGAGACAAGTGAATTAAAAGTTGAGATGAAAGAAAAAAGAAGCCTAGTCTAGAATGTTAAAAAAGCGTTTTCAAAGTGGAAGGAGTTCAAAAAACAAAGTCATTCAGGAATATCAATTAAACTGGTGAATTGGAATTTACTCCTTCAATCCTGAGAGGAATCTAAATTGCCATAGGCCTTGAAGAGATGCTTATCCATCATGTTTATCCCCAGAAGCCCTCAAGCCTAAGTGAACTCAACAGAGTGTTTTCATAAACAAAGGTTAAATAAAAGGTAAAATATACACTCACCGAGCACTTTATTACGAACACCTATACACCTTCTCATGGTGGAGGTGGTGTAATGGTGTGGGAAATGTTTTCTTGGCACACTTTGGGCCTGTTAATACCAATCAATCATCGCTTGAATGCCACAGCCTATTTGAGTATTGTTGCTGACCATGTGCATCCCTTCATGGCCACAATTTACCCATCTTCTAATGGCTACTTCCAGCATGATAATGCACCATGTCACAAAGCAAAAGTCGTCTCAAACTGGTTTCATGAACATGACAATGAGTTCAGTGTTCTTCAGTGGCCTTTCCAGTCACCGGATCTGAATCCAATAGAACACCTTTGGGATGTGGTAGAACGGGAGATTCACAGCTTGAAAGTGCACCTGAAAAATCTGCAGGAATTGCGTGATGCAATCATGTCATCATGGACCAGAATCTCAAAGGAATGTTTCCAACATCTTGTGGAATCAATGCCACGAAGAATTGCGGCTGTTTTGAGAGCAAAGGGAGCCCTACCCAGTATTAGTACAGTGTTCCTAATAAACTTCTCGGTGAGTGTATACAGATTTTAAAAAATACCTCCAGGAGATCTTTATCTAGAAAGCAGCATTAAAATACCTAAAGTAAAGAGTAATATAACTAGAGACAAAGCTAACATATGTTAGAGGGCAATAGACGACTAAATCAACCCACAGGACAACCAGCGCTAGAAGACCGGGTCAAATTCACCTTCACAGCCAGGAAGTCAAGTGAAGAAGGTTGGTAGCACATGCAAGAAGCAGGCTTTCCTTTGCTTTGAAGTAATCATTTACAAGCTTTAAAAAGGGACACAAGTACACAGCTTAAGCCGTTAAAATCAAGTATTGGAAAGAGGAAGCATTTTGTCTTCTTTTATCTCTATCCTCCAACAGTTTGGATTTTAAATCAAACAATTACTGTTGGGTCAAAGTAGAGATTCTCAGCTTTAATTCAATGGTTTTTCTGTTTGGTTTCACCGTTTAGAAAGTACAACATGGTTTGGTTTCACCGTTTAGAGAGAGAAAATGCTTCCTCTTTCCAATACTTATGGAGGGCACTGTATATAGGACTTTCTACCTATGCAGAGCTCTTGATGTTGATTCTGAATTAGACTACTTACCTATGCTTTTAGATGGTGGTGGTGGCTTCTTCGGTCTCTGTAAAAAAGTGAAATAAAAAGAGGGCATTAAAGGGGAGGAGGTCTCTCATTCAACATCATTCCCTGAAATAGCAACAAGAAATTAGGAGACATTCCATAACCAACAGGTACACAGAGAAAGAGCTATTTGATGCTATGCTTAATTATGTTTAATAACCCTAAACATTTTCAGAATAAAAAATTCTGACAGGATTCCAGTCTGCCACAGGGCCTATTTTTTTCACCTTTATTTAATCAGATAGTCAGTCAGTGGAGAACTAATTCACAATTACAAACCCATTTACATATAGAATGTACCCCTCAATAGAACCAAACAACAAGAACTATTGACAAAAAGGAAATGTGAAACATGATTTATTTATTATCAAAAGTCTTCCCGGCTAGCCTAGGACTCCTCAAGCTTCCTTAAACTAGAAGAGGGAATCTCAACCATAGCACTGATTCCATGTCATAAAGCCTGTGTGTGCAATGAAATTCCATTCCGTTCCATACCTTCAGCGTTACTGCCAAAACAGTATAAACACTGACAGCATCTACTTGTCATTCTAGAATGTAGAAGCTACATAAAGCTTCACATTCTACAATCACTACAGTACATACCAACTAGACTACACATCTTGGACAAGTCCCTAAGACCAGTGCTACAATGCCATAAGTTGTACATGAATGATTCAGTGTAAATGTGTTGTCTCAAGAGGCGAAGCAGCTGCTTGACATTTCATGTGTCACATGAGGGATTGTCTTCACGTCTCTCTGCTGTATGCATCCTGACTGCTTAAACAGCCTTATGTGGAAGCAATGTGAACAGAAAACCCATGCAGACATAATTTCTCGAAAACCAGGGGAGAAATAATTGCAATAACAACAAACAGTCATCTCGTATCAAGATGGCATGAACAGCGAGGCTCGTGGGTTAGTACTCAATCACTCCCAGGTAATTCAACCACACGCATTGCTACAGTAATATGCTGGATGACACAGCCAGGAGCCAGAACAGTACTTCACAATCAGAAAGACAGGCTATACATTTCAGACGAGAGTGCCACTGAGAGATGAGGTCAAACATATACTGTAGAGCAGAGTCTCTGTGGACGAACATCAGTGGAGGCAGAAATCGGAGGACGGGCTCATTATAATTCCTCATTCCATTCCACGCATCATTACAATGAGCCCGTATCTATCAATCCTGATCTCATGTCTCACTTGTATCTCCTCCACCGGGGGAGGAGGAAGGAGGGAGGGAGGGAGGGTGAAAGGTGAGTCATTCATGGCTGCCCTCTACTGAGCATTCAGCGTAAAAAAGCCTCTCCTTCTCACCCCCCCCCCTCCCCACCTCACCTCACCTCACCTCACCCCCCACCCTCCCCCCCTCACCTCACCCCCCCCCCACCCTCACCACCCCCCTCACCTCACCCCTCCCCTCACCTCACCTCCCCCCCTCCCCACCCCACCTCACCTCACCTCCCCTCACCTCACCCCTCCCCTCCCCTCCCCTCACCTCACCCCTCACCTCACCCCCCCCCCCCACCCTCCCCTCCCCTCACCTCACCCCCCCCCCACCCTCCCCCCCTCCCCTCACCTCACCCCCCACCCTCCCCCCCTCACCTCACCCCCCCCCCACCCTCACCACCCCCCTCACCTCACCCCTCCCCTCACCTCACCTCCCCCCCTCCCCACCCCACCTCACCTCACCTCCCCTCACCTCACCCCTCCCCTCCCCTCACCTCACCCCTCACCTCACCCCCCCCCCCACCCTCCCCTCCCCTCACCTCACCCCCCCCCCACCCTCCCCCCCTCCCCTCCCCTCACCTCACCTCACCCCTCACCTCACCCCCCCCCCCACCCTCCCCTCGAAAATCTGACCAGCTTTTATCAGCCGTCATCACATGAATCCCAGGCTCCTCCCATTCCCTCCCACCCACTCAGGCCTGACTGCACAAAGACATCATTCAGGTCCACTATGGCCTATAAAACACACTATGGCCTATAAAACACACTATGGCCTATAAAACACACTTAACGCTGAGGGCAAGGAGGCACGCTTTACCCATTTGACCTCAGTGGAATGAAGCAACGGAGCATGGTTTTCCTCCACAGGCCATGACTGAAGGGAACCACACAAACACAAACACTACCAGCCAGTGTCTGCTCTGAGCCCAGGGGCCAATGGGTGCTCAAGCGCTTGCAACAGGAACGGGTAACAGGAACTAGGCCATCACTCAACTTCCTACAAAGGAAGTCTTACCGCCTGATCTTAAAGAGGAAGGGGTCCTTGAGAGGGATTATTATTAGTCAAACGATTTAGCTTGAGGAGTCGTACCTTGAGACATGAGGAGCACAATATTACTACTGTGTGTTTTTTATACACTGTTGGATTCTAGTAAAAGGTGTGAGCATTAGTGAATACATCAACACAGTGAATGTTTGGTATTGTCTCGTGAATACATCAACAATGTGAGAGCTTGGTAATGTATGTATGATGTATGTGTGAATATGAAAGATTTCATAATACCTGGGTAGTCAGTTCACACATATCCCTGTCTCAAGGGTACATTTGAGCTTTTCAGCCAAAAATGTATTAAAAAAAAAAATGAAGTGTGTCTTATAACTGAGACTGAATGGTAAGTTAAAAAAAAAAGTTAAAAATAAAATTTAAAAATAATTTAAAAAAATGTTAAGTAGATAAGCTGCTGGAATAAATAAATCTAAACAGTCATGGATAGAATGGAAGAAGCACTGCCTCTCACTCTCAATCCCTACTGAACCAGTACCAGCAAGCAATATAGCGAAAACATGTTGTTGTTAACATTAAAGAAGCTTATTTTATTTGTTAAAGTTTGTCCTCCATGTGTAGCTGAATATTTTGGATCATCGCTCTATTCATGCCCCTCAGGGGAGGCTGGTGGACCATTCCTCATTCCACTCCATGCATTACAATAAGCCCGTCCTCCGATTTCTACCTCCAGCAGCCTCCCCTGATGCACCTTGTTTGGACTAAGGTTGAGGCAGTGACCTTTCCCCCTGAACCAGCGTCAGCCACAGGTGTGTGTGATCCTCACAGTAGCTACCCTCCAGGAGAGGCTGGTGGAGGTAGAGACATTATTTTCCATCTCAGAGAAGAAGGCCTTATTTACGTTCTGCCTGCACGTACACCAATGTACTTACCTCCTCTGGATCCTGCTTGGGGGACAGTCTGACTGATCCTCTCGATGTGGAAGTCTGCAATGTGAAAGGTTATACATCAATAAATAAACCTTCAAGGTAAATGTACGAGCTCAGGACTACGAATGAGGGACTTGGGCATCTCAATCTCTGCCCCGAGGCTTCGCCCACAAGTGTGCACCTCAATCCCTCTTCCATGCAATTAAAGGCATGCTCCACCTTTATAAACATTTTTTGCAGTGCCTGCAAGGTGTTTTGGGCATATTTCCGGAATTAATGGGGCCCTATGGGACCAAAATATGACTACTCAGTATCTAAAGAAGCAAAATATGTAACTGAAAACTCTCTGGGCCAATCAAGTATAGCCAAGGGCCAAACCAGGAAAGCCAAGGGCCAAACCAGGAAGAAGTGGAACATCCCTTTAAATGTATAGGATTGATTCAAGTATGGACACATGCAGTAGAAGGAGTTTGCACCACCATATCTACTATCATATCAAGTGTACACTTTATGGAGTATACACTTTACGGAGTATACACTTGAGGGAGAACAAGGGTAGACAATAGGACCACACTTCCAGTATTCTGGCTACTTCAGGGACAAACCTGATCCAGACAACATTTTGTTGCCCTACCTCTTTGTCAGCGTCTGACATCACAGTGACAAAGTTGTCAGGGAAGACCCCCTCTTTGCCCCCGATCTCCCCCCGCCACCAGCCCGGCTCTCCTGTGTCCTGAAGGAAGCAAAGCAACACAACACCAGAGACAGACTTACTAGAACTGCTGCATTTACAGAGCATTTCAGAGGATTTAGAGAGCATTTAAGGGGATTTAGAGAGCATCTCAGAGCATTTCAGGGGATTTAGAGAGCATCTCAGAGTATTTTCTATATGGTGATCCTTTTTATCGTTAACTAGGAGAGCTTTGAACCTTTCTTGTGACTGTCTGTACTCTGCTAGTGTCCTGTATTGTTGTGTGTATGTTCTTTGTGTCACTCTGTTTTTATTGGACTGGTGCAGTACAATTTCACCAGTCACTGAGGGGATTAATTAAGCTATATTATAGTTATATTTGAAATCAAATAATTAATTGATGACTGATTTAACTAAAAACCACAAAGCGGCTCCATTTGAAGACCGTATTTCATTGAACCATAAAGAACAAAACACATTTAAGTCCTTGGGCTTCTTTCCATCATGGTCTGTTAACTTGGAATAAACAATTATGCCTTTGTGCCAATAACAACAGCACTAGATGCCAATCAAATGTTGTTGGAATAGGGCAATCCCCACCAATGCCTCCCTTCAACAGTCATCATCCCCATACATCTCTAACATGGGTAGTTCTCAACTATGACCTCCAGATGGCGCCGACACATAATTTCTCCACAGTGAAATGTGATCCATCATAACGAGTTTGGCCTCAAACAACAAACCATGACTCAGAGCCACACAACCTCTGGATGGTACGTCTCCACTCCACTCCTCTCCTCAGCCCAGCCTGTCCCGTCCTGGGTCCCACTACTAGCACTAATGGTGGTATAATATATATATATGTAATTTAGCTGATGCTTTTATCCAAAGCGACTTACATCGCAGTGAGTGCATACATTTCAGTATATATGGTCCAGCAGGAATCAAACCCACAACCTAAGCGTTCTTAGTGCCATGCTCTACCAACTGAGCCACAGAGGACCACTAAATTCTACCGGGAGGGACCGCGTGCGTCCCAAGTGTCTATCCAGCGTCAGAGACAGAGAGGGCCAACTGAACTGTCGTGGTGACTGTTGTACTTACGACAGAAGCCTGCGTGGTAGGCCTGTAGACGTCATCACCTAAAGGTAGACTCTGGGTTATGACGTCATGCCAGGAAGTCACAGCAACTTTTAGTTGAGACGCAAGTTAAGACGTGAACAACGGTAGGGACTCGGTAGACGTCACACACACACACACACACACACACACACGTTTGCAATATGGGGGAAGGAGTTGATCGATTTCTTGAGATTCACACTCTCCTATTCTACGTTTCTATCTGATGGTTCAGTAACATTCCGCCCTCCAGAGCACGGTCCCAGCTGTCTGAGGAGGATGGCTCTGCCCGTCCCAGAGTGCTGGTTGGAGATCAGACTGTCTGAGGAGGATGGCTCTGCCCGTCCCAGAGTGCTGGTTGGAGATCAGACTGTCTGAGGAGGATGGCTCTGCCCGTCCCAGAGTGCTGGTTGGAGATCAGACTGTCTGCTTAAACCATAATATGATCCATTAGGGAGTAAACACTCTGATCTGTCTCTGGCTCAGGCTCCCGTTGCAGACGTCTGGTTAACATCACTAGTCACAACAACAGCTGGTGGTGGTGCGCGCACACACACACACACACACACACACACACACACACACACACACACACACACACACACACACACACACACACACACACACACACACACACACACACACACACACACACACACACACGTAGAGGCACACACGCTGAGACACACACGCTGAGACACACGCGCGCATAGAGAGACACACGCGCGTGTGCAGAGACACAGACAGACAGACACACACACACACACACACACACACACACACACACACACACACACACACACACACACACACACAGTGTCTAGGGTGTGCAGAGAGAGACACACACACACTACACACACACACACACACACAGCCCTTAATTAACAGTGTGCACCACAGGTGGGTCCCTTCTGTCTGTGAGAGGTGTACATGCCTGACACAGTCCTCTCTGTCCCTTGCAAGAAGAAGCAGCAGTCAATCTCAGTCTCTCAGCTGAGAATACGGTCTCACACGCAAACAGTCACTCTAGGACAATTGATTGACTTGAAGTTCTAATCCTTTCTATTCCAAAACATTGCAGGTAGGCTTGGTAGAGGCCAGGTCAGGTCAGGTGAGGTCAGGTGAGGTCAGGTCAGTGTAGGCCAGTTTTAGTCTGGGCAGGGCAGGGCAGGTAAGGTCAGGCTTACCTTACTGAGTATTGTGATGACATCACCCTCTTTCAGGGTCAGCTCATCCTCATTAGTGGCCTCAAAAGCGAAGGTGGCCTTGCAGTACTCTTTTACTGAGGAGGGAGAGAGAGAGACAACCAAGACATGCAGTCAATAATATTATACAGTATACACCTCACATTGTATACTCACACTCACACTCTAAATAAACACTATGACGCCATTGTCATTCACATATAGACCTCACACTCTATATCAGGGGGGTCAAAGATATGTCTCACCGGCCCGGAAATGGGAATATAGCAATTAAGTTCCACCAGATAGCATTGCTTGCATAATTTCTTTTTTATTTAATTGTTCAATCCATACCACCCCCTCACCTGATCCCAGGACACAGAAAAACAATGACGACTCCTACTTATGGTTTATTAATTTATTAATACTATTTTTAGTTCCAACCTTCAGATGCCCACAGGTCTTGAAAATTAGGCATTTGTCTGAGTTTGAGTCGGCTGCTGTAACCCAGTTATATTGATACTGTACACACCATCAATGAACCACTAATGAATGTAGTCCTCCACATAATCATCATCATATTCACCACACCTCATTTACACACACACACACGCGCACACACGCGCACACACACACGCGCACACACACACACACACACACACACACACACACACACACACACACAATGTCCCACATTAATTCCCAGTGGTATTGAACCACCATTACAATCTGACACTCATGGAGCAACTATGGTGCATCAAGTGACATGTTTCCCAACTATATAACCCCCTTTGAAACTAACTTCAATTTAGTATGGGGATCACCATATAAAACACCATAAACACAGTACTACAATCAATTTAGTATGGGGATCACCATATAAAACACCATAAACACAGTACTACAATCATGATCAGGTCAAACTCTGACACCAGAGTTGATGCCCTTGGAAAAGATTCCAAGGGCATCAAACGTAATCAGATGTAGCCGATTCAATTCACATGGTCCATTATATACTATAATACTGCACTACTAGATGACATTTGATATAAATTATTGCTTGTAATCATAAATACTTTAAACTTTGCCGTCTCTCTCTCTCTCTCTTGCTTTCTTTCTTACCTTTGCTTTTGCCGTCCCCGTCTGTTTTCAGTGAGTCTGTCGTGTTGGAATGGGCGGGCTTTGCGGCGGATGGTAATGATGACATTGGCTAAAATGAAGCAAACCACACAGATGGATTTTTACTGACATGATTGGATGCACAGCGCAATGTCCCCACAATGTTCGCCACCAATGAGAGACTTGCCATGCTTTACCGGAATGCATCAGCGGATTCACTGATTGGTCGAAACAGTGGGTTGAGTTTCATGGCTTTCGTAGAAGATCATCTTGGGCCAGTTTCCCTGGACACAGATTAAGCCTAGTCAAGAGCCTGGACTAAATAACATCTTCAATAGTAAATCTCCACTGAAGATGTATTTGAGTCTAGGATTAGGATTAATCTGTTTCCGGAAAACCAGCCCCTTAAACCCAGTGTAGGCTGTGGATATAGCCTAAAGATGATCTTAGTGCCAGTAACCTTTCTAACAACCCCTCACCCAGGTCGGCGTTAGTGAAAAACATGGCTGTCTACATGTCGGCTGCTACGGAGAGTATGACATGGGTTAGGCTGCATATGGACAAGAGCCAAAGCTTGGGATGGTTAGAGTTGACAAGCGGGGATGAGGCAAGCAACCAGGCGTTGCTGTTGAGAGACCGGCCGACAGCGGAGCTGACAGGCAGAGCCTTGAGCCATAGAAGCTTCTGGAACCGGCGGAGGACGGGAGGACGGGAGGACGGGCTGGGTTGTGATGGCAGGCTGGTGAGTGGAGTGTTCCGTAGCAGATGTGGACATAGGTAGCATCACTAGCCTAATCATGTCAGCTAACGCAGAGTGAAGCTAGCGGGATGCGTGATGTAAGGATGTTGAGAGGGTAGGAAGGGTGAGGCTGGCGCAGTATGCCATGGAAGCTGGGAGAGAGAGGGGAAGAGAGAGAGGGAGAGAGAGAGGGAGAGGGGGAGAGGGAGAGAGAAGAGCGGGAGAGGAGAGTTTCAGAGGGAGTTAGATGGCTAGAAGTCTACGAAGGCTTAGAACCCTTTGACTAAGAACACAGCTATTAGCTACTAAGAACACTGTGTCACTGTTCATGCTCGGGAAGTAAAGTCAAGTAAATTATTAAACGCTTCAAACATCAGTTTAAAGGCAAAGACCTAAAAGGTGTCATTCATTACATCTGATTCCACAAAACAAACCGCTTTGACAGACAGATTATATGAAGCCGATCAGGAGAGGCTGGTGGAGGTAGAAATCGGAGGACAGGTTTTACAACGCATCACAACGAGCCCATCCTCCGATTTCTACCTCCACCAGCCTCCCCTGAAGCAGACGCCTGAGACGCAAACGCTACTTTGTTTATACTGTAAACATACTCTGAAATATATCTCCCTCAGTCTCTGAGAGCTACGCCAGGCCAGAAATCTAGGTCACGGCCGGGGAGCCGCCACCCAAACAATCAGGGCCCAAAATAAAGGCTATTACAAGCCGAGAAGGAAGAAGGCTTGATGATGAAACCCCACCCACAACCCAACGCAGCACTCTCTGGTGTTCCCCGATGTGCGCTTGTTCACTCAGTCACATGGGTTTAAAAGCACAGGACTGGTGTAAAACATGGGCTCTTAACCCACTCAGTGCCGAGGGTGAATAAAGTCGCCCAAAATTGTCAACATTCTAGAGTTTATTGACCAAAGAAATGCACCAATTGTTTTTATTTCGTAGCCAATCCAAGTATTGTTGCTAGGTAAAAACCACCACATAAAAAAAACCTGGCACTCTAGGTCGCAAGTGTTCCGGAATTCTTTGGCAGTTAGTGATTTAAACCAATCGAACGCTCTTACATCCATATAGGGTTGTGTACAAGTTCACACTCTCAGGGAGAAGGGGCGGAGCATTCTGACGCTGAGACTGTCTCACCTGTGCCTCCGACTAAAGCAAACAGTCTCAGGGCTTTACAAAAGAACAGCTACTACTGAGAATAATACTCCATCTGACAAGTATGGGATTGTAATTAGCCTGTGTCCCTATTGATTATTTAACTGTGATATGTATATTATTCACACATCTCCCCAATAGGGGGTCTCTGGAGGGGTGACTGAGAGTCACTATAGAGGGGTTAGGAAACTATACAAGAGGTGCCTAATAATACCTACTCAGGTGTTTTAAGGACAGGTACAATCTCGTTAATGAGGTCTGTATGTCATGAAAAATATGTGTCTTATGTGTTATACGATAAAGGATGTTGAAAAATAAATCAAAAGAACAGCTACGACCTCCTGTGAGATTATCCCTTCATGCTTCTCTGCACGGCTAACAGTAGCGAAGGTTACCCAACAGGTGGGAGGGAAGGAGGGCTGAGCTACTGTGCTACTGTCAAGCATTCCAGACGTCAGGACGAGACACTTCTAGAACATCTGTGTTTTCCGCTGGCTGGATCCTCTGTGTTCTCTTAGGGGTGCGTGGTCTATTTTAGGGGAGAGTGGTTGGCGCCCAGTAGGGAGTCTGGGGGAGTCTGTGTGTGTCTGTGTGTGTGTGTGTGTCTGTGTGTGTGTGTGTGTGTGTGTGTGTGTCCGCTCTCAGGCACCAGATCCTACCCTCGTCCTAAGGTGTACTGTGATGCGCTGCGTTTGAAGTCCTTGTGGGGGAAAAGTGCAAAAGCGCACACTTAAGAAAGAGAAGAAGAGAATGTGGAGGCAGCATCAATCCTTTCCCAGCGAAGAGAAAAGAGAGAGAGAGAGAAAAGAGAGAGAGAGAGAGAGAGAAAAGAGAGAGAGAGAGAGAGAAAAGAGAGAGAGAGAGAGAGAGAAAAGAGAGAGAGAGAGAGAGAATACCTGTAGATGCTGCCTGTAATACTGTAGTATATTCCCACCAGTGGAGGCTGGTGGAGGTAGAAATCGGAGGACGGGCTCATTGTAATGCATGGAATGGGATGAGGAACGATTTCTACCTCCACCAGCCTCCACTGGTTCCCCATGTAATTTATGGAAACGTTTTGGCCACTGGAATTAGTCAGTGCTAAGTTCAGCAGTTAGCTCAGTCCAGCTCAGTCCAGCTCAGCTCAGTTCAGCTCACTCACTTTGTCTTTCTTCTCGTCCGTCTCGGTGCTGGGCAAGCGGACCTTTAGCTTCACTGAGCCCTGGCTGAAGATGTCCCCGAAGCCCACCCCCCGGATCTTCTTGGGCTGGGCGATGACTCCGTTCCCCGGGGAGGGGTGGGGGGCGGGCAGAGCTTCCTTCCCACTACCGTCTGTGGAGGAGGAAGAGGAGGAGGGGATAGGACCAATGAGATGAAAACATGTGAACACACATGCCCGCACGCATCAAACAAACACCTGTGCACACACCTGCACACACATATACACACACACATACACACCCTCAAACAGCCTCTCCCTACAACTATAATTGATCTAACCACACAAAAGACACCACATTGAGGCTAAGCCAACAAGCTGAACCCTAAGCAGGTGTGCCTGTCCTGACTTGTGTGTGTGTGTTAGTGGAGAGTCCCACCTGTGTGTGTGTGTGTTAGTGGAGAGTCCCACCTGTGTGTGTGTGTTAGTGGAGAGTCCCACCTGTGTGTGTGTGTTAGTGGAGAGTCTCACCTGTGTGTCTGTGTTAGTGGAGAGTCTCACCTGTGTGTCTGTGTTAGTGGAGAGTCTCACCTGTGTGTGTGTGTGTTAGTGGAGAGTCTCACCTGTGTGTGTGTGTGTTAGTGGAGAGTCTCACCTGTGTGTGTGTGTTAGTGGAGAGTCCCACCTGTGTGTGTGTGTTAGTGGAGAGTCTCACCTGTGTGTCTGTGTTAGTGGAGAGTCCCACCTGTGTGTGTGTGTGTGTGTGTTAGTGGAGAGTCACACCTGTGTGTCTGTGTTAGTGGAGAGTCTCACCTGTGTGTGTGTGTTAGTGGAGAGTCTCACCTGTGTGTGTGTGTTAGTGGAGAGTCCCACCTGTGTGTGTGTGTGTGTGTGTGTTAGTGGAGCTCTGGCTGGTCTCCTACCTGTCTCATCCGTGACATCGTTGGTCTCTCCATCCTCTCCTGTCTCCATCTCTTTGACGAAGTTGGACGGGAACAGTCCTGATTTGCCGTTCAAGGATCCACTCCACCAACCCTCCTCAACCTGGGGGGGGGGGGGGGGGGGGGTGAGAAACCTCTGAGAAAACCAACGCAGAAATCTACTGAAGATGAGTTAAGACGCCAGGGGAGGTAGAAATCGGAGGACGGCCTCATTGTAACGCATGGAATGGAATCAGGAAATGGTAATAAGATTTCTACTTCCGCCAGCGTCTCCTGGAAACGTCTTTCTACATTGTATTATGAAGTAGTAAAACAGTCCCCAGATTAGATTTGGATGACAATATGTTGGCCTAATTTCAGGAATGAGTTACGCAACTTAATTTGACAGATCATGGAAAATCCTTATCATGCTCTCTCCTGATAAGACTTTAACCTCTATGACTTCAACAGGACACAATCCACTCTCAACAGAACAAGAGCAATGACACGTTTAAATAAAGAGAGAGAGAGAGAGAGAGAGCGGTAACCCAACCCAGGAGAGACACAACAAGCATATGTAAATAATGAAATGTAGGGCAGTTTAGTCTTAGCATAGCTTAGCATTGTCTACCTCAACATTGATTTCAATAAATAGTTTCACTGTGTAAGGCAGCATAGCATAAGTGCAGCTTAATGCACCTCTTCACTGATGCCAATGAATACTCAGACGTGCTAGTGTAGCGTAGCTTAATGTACCTCTTCATTGATGTCAATGAATACTTTCAATGAATAGATGTAAGGTAGCATAGCATTAGTGCAGCTTAATGCACCTCTTCACTGATGTCAATGAACACTCAGACGTACTAGCGTAGCGTAGCTTAACATAATGCACCTCTCCATTGATGTCAATGAACACTCAGACGTACTAGCGTAGCGTAGCTTAACATACCTCTTCAGTGATGTCGATGGTATCTCCTATCTTCAGCTCCAGCTCATCCTCGTTCTGTGGCACGTACTCGAACAGCGCCTTGCACTGCCTCTTCCTGGGCTCTGGAAGAACAACAATGAGAGAGAAAGACAAGTTACACCAGTCTGTGATCACCAGCCCGGATCATGGTGTTAGGTGGGGGGGAGAGAGAGGGGAGGAGAGAGGGAGGGAGGGAGGGAGGGAGGGGGGGGAGGGAGGGAGAGGGAGAGAGATAGAGAGTGAGTGTGTAGTTGGTTGTTTATGGTGTGTGTGTCTGTGTGTGTGTCCTAAGCAAGTGTTTGTTTATGGTGTGTGTGTGTGTGTGTGTGTGTGTGTGTGTGTTTTATGATGTGTCTGTTTAGTGTGTGTGTGTGTGTGTCTCGGTACCCTTGTGTGCCTGTGGAGGGCAATGTGGGAAGGGCACTGGACTCAGGAAGTGGAGAACCCAACAGGCCCCTCCCACCTTACTGGACTACAGTGTTCAGCGAGGTGATCCTCTGATAGGACACGCCCGTGTAAGCACAGCTGCACCCAGACACACACAGGACTGCACTACCTGGAGGAGAGCCCTCTGGAAACACTGCACTACCACTGGAGGACAGCCCTCTGGAAACACAGCACTACCACTGGAGGACAGCCCTCTGGAAACACTGCACTACCACTGGAGGACAGCCCTCTGGAAACACTGCACTACCACTGCACTACCACTGGAGGACAGCCCTCTGGAAACACTGCACTACCACTGGAGGACAGCCCTCTGGAAACACTGCACTACCACTGGAGGAGAGCCCTCTGGAAACACTGCACTACCACAGCACTACCACTGGAGGACAGCCCTCTGGAAACACTGCACTACCACAGCACTACCACTGGAGGACAGCCCTCTGGAAACACTGCACTACCACTGGAGGAGAGCCCTCTGGAAACACTGCACTACCACAGCACTACCACTGGAGGACAGCCCTCTGGAAACACTGCACTACCACTGGAGGAGAGCCCTCTGGAAACACTGCACTACCACAGCACTACCACTGGAGGACAGCCCTCTGGAAACACTGCACTACCACTGGAGGAGAGCCCTCTGGAAACACTGCACTACCACAGCACTACCACTGGAGGACAGCCCTCTGGAAACACTGCACTACCACTGGAGGAGAGCCCTCTGGAAACACTGCACTACCACAGCACTACCACTGGAGGACAGCCCTCTGGAAACACTGCACTACCACTGGAGGAGAGCCCTCTGGAAACACTGCACTACCACTGGAGGACAGCCCTCTGGAAACACAGTCAGGAGTAGTTCCACTACACTCAGTCAGTGAGTGACTCTGCTCTCAACAGACCATCGTTCTATCATTCAGCTACATTCATGTGTGTGTGTGTGTGTGTGTGTGTATGTGTGTGTGTGTGTGTGTGTATATGTGTGTGTGTATATGTGTGTGTGTGTGTGTGTGTGTGTCTGTGTGTCTGCGTGCATATCTGTCTGTCTTTGGGGCAACACCTAGACTGTAAAACAAGGATGGTGCAAACTGGCTGGTTATGAATGTGAATCTGTTGTTCTGGTCTGCTACTGCGTGTGATTGACAGGCAGTCAGACATGCAAATAGAGCAGCAGGTGATATCCACAATCCACCTGCACACCCACACCCACACCCACACCCACATCCACACCCACATCCACACCCATTTCTAATGTAGTCTATTTTTGATACAATTTCAAAGGGCGCCCACTGACTTCCCTTCAATGTAAGCTGGGAAAAAATGTATTGAAAGCATTTCTTATTCAAATAGATACTCAGGATACTCTCTCTCTCTCACACACACAAACACTCTCACACACACAGCAATACTCTCTCTCTCACACACACACACACACACACACAGCTGACTTGCTGACTTACTCTTCTTGAAGGCGCGGGGCTGTGAGTGTGGCTGGAAGCCCCCCGCTGGGATCCCGTAGGTGCTCATCCTCTGGACCAGGTTAGCCACGTTCCCTGCACTCTTCTCTCTCCGCTGGGGCTGAGACTCATCCTTCGCTTCCTCCCTCGTTTCCTTCACCTCCTTGGGCTCTTTCCTCACCTCCTGAAACCACAAGAGGCCAAACACAAGTGTGAGGATAATGGACTCCTTCACTAGAACCAGAAGCGTGAGGCCATTCCACGGTGGTGAGGGAAAAGGCTGATTTGTTTGATCTGTGTGTGTGTGTGTGTGTGTGTGTGTGTGTGTGTGTCCATGTATGTGTGTGTGTGCGTGCATGCATGCATCCGTGTGTCTGTGTCTGTGTGTCTGTGTGTGTGTAGCTAGCTAGGCCCAACTCCTGGTTGGAGGTATAACGAGGTCTGTGACCCTGCAGGCGTCAGGGGAGTGGAGTCATCACTCTGCCAGCTCAACGCGACTCTGAGGTCACGGCGTCCGTCGTCCTGAGAGACGGCGCTGGGGCGGTAATGAATCCAGTTAACGGGGGATTCCACTTGACTGAGGGTGTGAATGAGGAAGCCCTCATGAGACCTAAACCATGTCCTTCGGTTCATAGAGAGAAGGAGGTGAGAAGCGATGACTGAATGGTAGGTTTGGGCCGGCGGAGGGTTTTACCGGAAGGACACGGTGTACGAGCTCACACCGGTGTGATTCCCGCCACGCCGCCCATACCGTTAATTTGCCGTCACAGCGAGGAGCTGAGGTTTATTACAATGAATAAGGTGGCATAGGCAGCGCAGCGTGAGGCGTGATCAGTGGCGATGTGGAACATCTTTTAGCCTGCTAAGGTAACCAGAGAGATTAAATTTGAAGAAAAACAACATTCTGAAGGTACATGGTGTGACATTGTAAAAGGTTATTACCGGTGTAGCAGGTATTTTGACGGGAATGTACAGTACCAGTCAAAAGTTTGGACACACCTTCTCATTCAATGGTTTTTCTTTATTTGTATTATTTTCCACATTGTAAATTAATATTGAAGACATCAAAACTATGAAGGAACACATATGGAATTGTGTAGTGAACAAAAAAGTGTTAAACAAACCAGAATATGTTTTATATTTTAGATTCTTCAAAGTAGCCACCTTTTGCTTTGATGACAGCTTTGCACACTCCTCAAGGTGTGTCCAAACTTTTGACTGGTCCTGTATACCGGTTTGAGAATTCTGATACCAACACAAGCCTAACTAACAGAAAAGCTGAAAAAAGACCAAACCTTTTCCTGATATGATAGGTTTCCTATTGCACTTGCAGAGTCATGTAAACCTCCTGTTTTTGTGCATCAACAGTACTGTAAGCTTCTGTGGTTCCTGCCATTTAACGACCCAGGTGGAGTCGGCCATTTTGTGAGTCCCCGCCCTTCTGAGAAATGCCCCTGTTGACACAGCCAGGCTGAGGTGAGCACCAGGAACTAAACAGCACAGACATTCCTCCTCAAGGCTAACTACACACACACACACACACACACACACACACACACACACACACACACACACACACACACGCTTCTGAGTAGACACTTATAGACTCCTCGTACACACACACACAAGCGTGCACGTACACACGCACACACACACACCTCTACTTCAAACACAGCCCTCTTCATAGTTGTTAGAAATCTCTTGATAGACTTTCTAAATGAGGGTTTGTGTTCTCCCTGAGTCTGCTCATGTTCAGACCTGTCCCCCTCCCACACTCCTCTCCCTCCCTCTCTTCACCACTTCTCCTTCTCCTCTCTCTGCTCTGCTCTCCAGTCCACTCCCCCCCCCCACCCCTCAGAAAAGCATGAGGACAGCAGCCAGCCCCCCCTCCTCCTCCTCTCCTCCTTCCCCTCTCTCCTCCTCACCCTGTTTAGGACAGCAGCCAGCCTCTCCCCTCCCCCTCACCCTTCCCCTCCCCTCCCCTCCCCTCCGCCTCTCTCAGCCAGCCTTAGGACAGCAGCCAGCCTCCCCCCACCACACCCCCCCCCCCCCCCCCCACCACTCCCCCCTCAGAACAGCAACCAGCCACTCCATTCCTCTCTCTCTCCCTCCCCCCTCCTCTCCCCTCCCCTCCCCCCTCGCCTCCCCTTCACACAGTCACTCACTGCACCGGAATCTCTGAGGAATGCTCGAAAAAGCACTCCGGAATCCCCCCTCCTTTTCTCTCTCCCTCTCCCTCTCTCTCCCTCTATTTCTCTGTCTGTCCACTCTGCAATCCACTTTACTAAACAAACAACAGCTATGGCAACCTGCACTTGGCCTTCTAAATCTCCTAGCCCTGTCCACCCTGAGTCCCAGCCCGTGGGGTTTACATGCTCCATCCACCGCGAAAGAGCACAATTTTACCACCTGTAGGTTATAAAAGAGGATTGGTTTTTCTCCCTGAAACGATCCTGTTTAAGAGGCGCAAAGTCCATCTTAGGCCTTTTAATAACGGTGCAGTGGAAATTCAGAGTCAGTCTGCATGCAGGCCTGTTGTCTGCAGAGGAGAGGGGAGGAGAGGGGAGGGGAGGGGAGGGAGGCGGATTAGAGGGGAGGAGAGGGGAGGAGGGAGAGCGGAGAGGGGAGAGGAGGACAGCAATATGTTACAGTATGTCAGTCCAGTCACGCTCACACACGAATGGGGTATGTCAAGTATTGGGCTAGGCCTTTGGCTCTATGTCCAATACAGTACTCCGTCTGTCCCATCCCTGGCAGTGGATGGACAACCAGGGGGGGTGGGTGGGTGTGTGTGTGTGTGTGTGGAGGGTAGCCTGAGACTGACCCCTCGTTCCATCCGTTTCCTGGTTCACACATGCTGACTGGGCAATTTCCACGGCGGAGGAAGGAGACAGACAGTAACGCGCTGTGTGTGTGTGTGTGTGAGTGTTAGTGTGAGTGTTAGTGTTAGTGTGAGTGTTAGTGTGAGTGTGCGTGAGTGTGTGTGTGTGTGTGTGTGAGAGTGTGTGTGAGTGTGTGTGTTGCTGACTGGCTGCTTCGCTCACACAGCTATCCCTCTCTCCTGCCAACAGATATGAGGAGCTAGCCTGGGCCTTCCTCTGCCACCAGAGCTCCAAATAACTCAACTATTTAACCCCGCAAGCAGTACATGATCTGAACAAGGGAAGGAAAAAGGGAAGGAAAAAGGGAGCAACAGGGTTGAGGGGCAACAAGTTCGGGGGGGGGAGAGAGAGAGAGAGAGAGATAGAGAGAAAGAGAGAGAAAGAGAGAGAAAGAGAGAGAGAATGGATAGAACGAGAGAGAGAAAGAAAACGAGAGAGAGAACGGTTAGAGAGAGAGAGAGAAAATGGATAGAGAGTGAGAGAGAGAATGGTCAGAGAGAGAGAGAAAGAGAGACTTAGTTCAGGACGTCAGCTTCTCCTGGGACAACCTCCAAACAATGACACTTCCTACAAGAGTGTGCTGCTCTCTGTTCACTCACAGGAGGTCACGCTGAACAAACAGCAGTAGAACAGAACAGAACAGAGTGGAATACAATAGGTCAGGGGAGGCTGCTGGAGGTAGAAATCGGAGGACGGGCTCATGTGGTAATGCATGCAATGGAATGAGGAATGGTGTGTTTGATACCGGTCCTCATTCCATTCCACAAATTACAATGAATCATAAGCACAAGTAGCAAACACAGATCTCTCTCTCTCTCTCTCTCTCTCTCTCTCGACAGGCAGCCCAGACGTGCTAATTACAGGTACCTCTCTTCAGTATCACTGAAGACACTTCAACAACAAACCCCGTCACGTTCGTTAAACAGCAGAAACAGAAACAAACAATGACATGACGGATCCCTTACCGCTGACTCCTCTGACATTTCATGTACCTTCTGGCAAACAACTGTTCCCGTCAGCCGCAGGAGCGGGTTTGAGTGAGGAAAAGACAAGAGTGTGTCCGGGAGCAAAGTGCAGTGACTGATCCTCGCTGCTGCTCCCAGGCTCCTCAGAGGATTACCTATCTGAGGAAACTCAGGCTCCTTAGCGGACCACCTATCTTGATCCTCTCAACTAAGCCAGAAGAAAGAGAAAGAGAAAGAGAGGGACAAAGAAAGAGGGGGGGAGAGAGAGAGTGAGGTTAAAGAGAGAAAGAGAAGAGAGAGGGAGGGAGGGAGACAGGGGAGTGATAGATAGAAACAGAGCACACAGAGAGAGAGAGAGAGAAAGAGAGAGAGAGAGAGAGAGACAGAGAAGAGCAATAGACAGAGAGAGAGAGAGAGAGAGAGAGAGAGAGAGAGAGAGATCTGAGCACCATAGCAACTCTATTTCATGCCACGTTACAGGGTATTGTGGGTAATGGGGCACATGCCTTCCATTGCAACAGCACATTTCATGGTGCTGTGTTAACGAGTCCCCAGCCCCACTACCTGGACTTACTACGGCCAACTACCACTGTGTGTGTGTGTGTGTGTGTGTGTGTCTGTGTGCGCCCAGCAGGTGCACTGGGATTACTGCAGCAGTTGAGGACAATACAGCAGTAATGGGATTTAGTCTCATCACTCAGATGTGAACATCAACGAAGGGATGCATATCTAATCTTGTTAAAGGTGAACTCTGCTTCCTGATCTCTTGTTTCTGCCCACAGTGAGGCTCTAGAATCTGATTGTTTCTGCCCACAGTGAGGCTCTAGAATCTGATTGTTTCTGCCCACAGTGAGGCTCTAGAATCTGATTGTTTCTGCCCACAGTGAGGCTCTAGAATCTGATTGTTTCTGGTGTGTCTGTTTATATGCATCTACAGGTGTGCATCTTTGCGGGTGTGTGTGTGTGTGTGTGTGTGTGTGTGTGTGTGTGTGTGTATGCGCATGAAAGTGTGTGATTGTTTCTGATGTATGTGTGTGTGTGTGTGTGTGTGTACATATGCGTCGGCAGGTGCACGTGTTCATTGGTGTGTGTGTGTGCGTGCGTGCATGCTCGTGAAAGTGCGTGTGTGTGTTCTCTGTTCACCTTGACAAAGTTGTCGGGGAAGAGTCCCCTCTTCCCGTTGAGGTCTCCCTCCATCCATCCCTCCTCCTCGATCCTGCGGACGTTCCTGATGATGTCACCCAGCCGGAGGGTCAGCTCATCCTCATGTTGGCCCTCGTATTCATACTCCACTACAACCTCTACTGGGGAGGGAGGGAGGGAGGGAGGGGGAGGGGGTGGGGATGGGAGAAAGATAGGGGAGGGGGTGGGAGAGAAAGAGAGAGACGTTTGCTTAATATCAATACTTGGACAAATGCCCTGTTTCTTCAATCAATATTTTCATCGTTTCAACACACCGGGGGCAGAGGTTACTTAATCTCTCATATCAGACGTGTTGCCTCACACAGATGACCAAACGCTCCCGGCGAACCGTCTGTGGGATAATTGGCTTCCGTGACCTATAGACAGAAGGGGAGCTACGCGCATGTGCAGGAAATCCTTACTGCTCTGCAACCCCACCTCCCCAAACGTACGTGAAAGACCCTCTCCGGAAGATGTCTTTTTTCCCCTTTCTTGAACTTCTTAAAAGCTTGATTAGTTTTCCTCAGATGTGACGCCCTGGCTGGTACAGATGGCTCGAGGCTAGAGGTCGCTGCATTACACTGAATAAGGTCACATCTACGGGGGAAGGCAAGGACGCTTCAATTAGCCTTGAGTTGTGTTCAGGTCTCTGACGCTCCCTGACACAGACCAGCCTAGTCTAGTAGACCAGACCACCTGACACAGACCAGCCTAGTCTAGTAGACCAGACCACCTGACACAGACCAGCCTAGTCTAGTAGACCAGACCACCATGTGACTCAACAGGCCTTCATCCACTACACTGACGTCCTCTAAGACACAGCTCCCACTTAGACAACAACAACAATGTCTGCTTTCTTCCCTTATCCAATTATGATTGATTTCTCTATTCTCTAGCCAACCACAGGAGACCAAAACAACGCCAGGGATAGGGGGGGAGATTTTGAGACACTGAAAGAGAGAAAAAGAGATTCAGAGACACTGAGAGAGAGAGAGAGAGATTCAGAGACACACAGAGAGAGAGAGAGAGAGAGAGAGAGTGTGAGAGAGAGAGAGAGAGAGAGAGAGAGAGAGAGAGAGATTCAGAGACACAGAGAGAGAGAGAGAGAGAGAGAGAGTAATTTGTTACACAAGCGACTTCCTGGCCCAACGCCATCGCGGCCTTGTCATCACCTCTCCAGCGCCCTGGGAATAGGAGCGATATCTGGCAACACAGTCACACAACTGAGACACATCTGACTGTGTGTGTGTGTGTGTGTGTGTGTGTGTGTGTGAGGGAGCAGCTGCACCAATCTCTGTTGACTGTGGTTGTTTACATAGTGATGTGGTGGGAGATAGGGAGGAAGCTGTAGCGGTCCTGTATGCTGCAGCACAGGGCAGTCTCTCAGTAGCATGGAAACAAAGGCTAGCTTCAGACAGAGGCATTGTGACTCACAACGCAGACAGAGTTCAGTCTCAATCTATTTGAGATAAGGGCCAGCTAGGACCCAAGCTAAAAACATGGTCAAAAACAAAAGGATATTTTAAAAACCATTGACGAAAATAGAATAGATTGGAGATGAAAATCTTGGAAATGGAACTGTGGAACTATAGATGAGAATGTCTACGAGAGAGCTGACTCCTCTCAGAGGCACCAAGGCTAAATCACTGAATGGTGTTTCTCCTTCCAAGACAGGGCTCCTCACTCCCACAGACGCCACGGCCACCGTCCTCTCCTGTGACCCAGTTCTGTCACCGAATGGCCCACTGTGGGGACAGCTAGCATGCTAGCATGTTAGCCAACGCGCTGCTGTGTGGTTGATGTCAAAGGCAAGGATGTAGGAGACAGGGGGACACCCCTCTGCAAGGCCGCCCTCAGGCTTGTAATTTGCTTCAATTGTAAGTTAAGATTTGTCTGTGTCTCTTTCTTAAAAGTCACTACAAAAATCAGCATTTAAAAGCTGTTTTTCCCTCAAAAATAAATAAATCTATCCCTGGAGCCCCCTCGCAAAACGTGCCCCTCCTCATGTCCAGCTGCCTCCTACGCCCTCAGGCTACGCTATTAGCATGCTAGCCAAAGCACTCCATACTGAGAGAGCAGGACACACCAGCAGTACAGCCGTGCGTCAGAACGCTAGTAGGTTAAAATGCTAACGCTGCAGCTAGGTCAGAGGCATTGGCAGAGCAGTGGCGTTGGCTAACACGTTCATATGCTAGCTAACAGTGCAGGCCACATCAGCAGAGCAGCGCTGCGGAGGAGTGATCATTACTCCGGCTGGTAGAGCAGGCCTGGCCGCTTCTATAAATATCACTACTATGTAGCCTAGCTAAAAAAAACACATTACTCAAGGCAAGGCTTGGCTTCAACACAGCCTAAACACACTGTATAGATTACACCGGGCGACACTCGAGAACAAAAGAGCAACAAATCCTAAAATCGGTGACAAATACAGTCTCACACACACACACACACACTGACATGTACAGACAGTGATGTGGGCGGACAGGCAGGCGGATACACACACACACACACACAGACAGACACACACACACACAGACACACACACAGACACACACACACACACACACACAGCGGTAGTTGGCAGAGCCTTCACCTGGGCTTTAGTGCCAGCTAGGGCACCGTTTAGCACCAAACCACACTGAGCGCCGGGCAGCCGTCCAGACACACTGCTACAAAGCCTGGCCCTGGCTCCACGGCTCCGCTCCCCTCTATGACATCATCAGAGCTGGCCCACCTCCGCACATCATCAGTGCTGGCCCTGCCAACCACGCCACACCACAGAAGAAGAAAGCCCGCCTAGGCCTGCTGGGCCTACTCCAGGGAGACGTTATCCTAGGCCTGCTGGGCCTACTCCAGGGAGACGTTATCCTAGGCCTGCTGGGCCTACTCCAGGGAGACGTTATCCTAGGCCTGCTGGGCCTACTCCAGGGAGACGTTATCCTAGGCCTGCTGGGCCTACTCCAGGGAGACGTTATCCTAGGCCTGCTGGGCCTACTCCAGGGAGACGTTATCCTAGGCCTGCTGGGCCTACTCCAGGGAGACATTATCCTAGGCCTGCTGGGCCTACTCCAGGGAGACGTTATCCTAGGCCTGCTGGGCCTACTCCAGGGAGACGTTATCCTAGGCCTGCTGGGCCTACTCCAGGGAGACGTTATCCTAGGCCTGCTGGGCCTACTCCAGGGAGACGTTATCCTAGGCCTGCTGGGCCTACTCCAGGGAGACGTTATCCTTTAATCACAGATCTCAGATCAGCTGCGCTTTAGCCAAATCTGAAACCTGGACCATTAAAGACTGGAGAGCCAGACTGGAGCCAGACTGGAGCGGGACCAGGGCCTTGGATGGGATGGGGAGAGACTGCCAAAAAAGATCCCTGGGCGCCTTTTCTCAGGCAGAGATCCAGGGAGACACTCAGGCTGCGGTCCATGTCTCTGCCCTGTTCTGCCCAAATTGGATCGGTTAAAAGGGTCCAGTACGTCGATTTTAGCTATAAAAACGGTGCTAAATGGCCATGATGGAACCGGTAGCTATCACACGATGAAGAAGGTTCTGGGAAGAGTGCTGTATTAGTCCAAACAAAGCGTTTTCCGATTCTTCTCAAATCTGGTGGTGTCGGGTAGGACCCCGGCCTTCACGCTTCGTTTGTTTACAAGGCACATGTATGGCGCTATTAGAAAACGTAGCCTGCGCACGTTTTTAACATGTTCAGCGTGGCCAACGGGGGCAGCGGCACGCAAAAATACACGCTAGACCTTTAAAGCAGAGGCTACAGGAAATGTCCGCTGTGACTTCCGTCATTTAAACTCTACGAGGAGGAGTGGAGGAGGGCTCACTTCAAGGAGGGCACACTTCAAGGAGGGCACACTTCAAGGAGAAGGTCAGGGTGGAGAATCTTAACACATCTTCACAGTGAGAGATCAATCCTCACTGAGTACAGCCGAGGCCTATTCGTGATTTGAAAAACGAATACAAAATTGATCACAGAGAACAAACCCTAACCCTAAATAAACAATTGATCACCTAAAAAGGCTTTGCCTCGGGCCTGGTTCCCCGGGACAGTCTGACAACTTCTCAGACGCGAGCGCCCGCGCCTTAATGACCCTCCTGGCCGGACGCCACACACTCCCCCGGCGCCCATCACAGATAAGCACACACACACACACAGACACACACAGACACACACACACACACACAGACACACTGAAATTAACGTAGGCTAATCTGCCTAAGTGCTACGCTCACCACAACATAATTTGTGGAGGGCCACCGCCGTCATGGCCGGAGGCCGGAGTAGCCGTAACTTCTGTCCGTGTAACTACAGGAAGAGATACCGTCTGCCACGGTAAACAACGCAACACATGGAAGAGCAGGCAGACCGCTAGCCTCCGCTAACGCCCCGCTGAGCAATCTCAATGCAGAAACCTGCTAACCGTGAAAAGTGGTGCTAACTGTGAAAGGAGATTTATCACAGAGGGACAAAAGATGCTTTATTCCTCAGTGTATACACGCACACACACACACACACACACACGGACACAAGGACACACACAAACACAGGGACAGACAGACACACACACACACACACACACACACACACACAGACAGGGGCGCATATGCACACACAGACAGACACTCACACTCACTTCTCAGTGTCCAAAGGAGATACAGTAAAAGCATCCAAATCATCCCCGTTTGGTGTTGGACTGTCCTGGTTTGACTCGGCCCGGCTCCCTGCCCTGCCCTGCTCCCTGCCCTGCCCGGGGTGATGTTGATCTGTGAAATACCACTGCTGAGAAGCAGACAAAGGCCCTCTTGGTTTCTCCTCAGAGGAAATGCCTCCCTAAACGTCCTACAGCACACAGGTGGTTAGTGCTGCTGTAAGCCTGCTAGGCCTGAGGGAAAAATAACTATTTTAGTCTCCACCGCCAGCCCGGGGACGTCTAAATGCTGGTATTGAGACGCCGGGTTGACCAGGGAAGCAAGCGAGTGAAATTTCCAAGAAGGAAAAGACAAGGCTGAAAAACTGTCAGTGAAGCACAAGAACTACACCTAATTCCTACCTGTTAAAAGAGGCATAGGCCGATGAGTTTCATATAGACACACACACACACACACACACACACACACACACACACACACACACACACACACACACACACACACACAGACAGACAGACAGACAGACACACACACAGACACACACACAGACACACACACGGCTGGATTCAAAGCACATGCTCTCAGCAGGAGAGGTCCAGGCGGGCGGGGTGCTCCTGGAACAAACTGGGTCCTGTGATTAAACAGGTCAATAAAATAACAACACCTCGGCAGCAGGAAAAACAGAGGGGAGAGGATTAAACACACACACACACACACACACACACACACACACACAACCTGCCTGCCAACCCACACACACACACACACCTGCCAGCCCAACCGCCTCCATATACACACACACACACACACACACACACACAACAAAACAACTATGAAACAAAACAAAGATGAACACAACAATCAATACTCTACTAGGACACGACCCCTGCTGCTGGCAACACTCAGTAATAAGCAGAGTGGCCCATGCTCAGACAGGCAGGCTGGGGGGGGTGGGGGGGGTGGGGGAGCTCCAGCCCAGTCCTAGTCAGTACCCCCCCCCCCCCCCCTCCCTAAGGCAGTGCCAGTCCCTCTGACTAACTGACTCCCAGTGCTCCAGGCCTGGACCTACTGTAGCTTGGCAGAGAGCAATGAAGCGCTCACACACACACACACACACGATCTGATTTACCAGTCACTGGACTAGACAGACTAGGCAGCCATCCTTTACATTCATCTGTGGTGCACGTGTCCATACAGTGTCATGCTAGTGTGTGTGTGTGTGTGTGTGTGTGTGTGTGTGTGTGTATGGAGGGGGTTGGGTTGGCAGGCAGGTCGCCTGTGTGTGAGAGACTGTGTGTACGAGACTGTCTGAGTGTAAGTGTGTGTGTGTGTGTGTGTGTCTGCGCATTCATGTGATACTATGGATCTGGGTCACTGGGACTGCAGGTCTGACGTTGCCCTGGCCTACATCACGGGAGGCATGTGTACACCCTGCATACGGCGGGATGTATGCTACCACAGTAACCATGACGTCACAATCCACTCTGATAACAACACAGCAGTTCTAAGTTCCGTGACACAACAAACAAACACATGTTATGTATTCACTGTCAGTGGGGTGGGGGGCTTCATTGCTAGAGTGGGCAATCAAAAATGTGTCTGTAGACATGAACAGGGACGGAGACCAGCGACTCTGAGCGTGGCCCTCGGGGCCCGGACACTAATGACTGTTGTGTCAACTGGCTGAAGAGCGGCGTGAGTCACACGCAGCTGAGACGGGGGGGGGGGGGGGGGTGAAGGCTGAGACGGGGGGGGGGGGGGGGGGGGTGAAGACTGAGACGCACGGCCTTCGCAAACCAGCCGTTTGCGACCACAAGCTTGCTGCACTGTCACTGAGTTGTGAACCAATGCGTCTTCCTTCCTCTCTGTTAGACCTACAGTCCATACGCACATACAGTTAGTACCACAAACCCAAAATGAACCCCTGGTCCCCAGGTTCTTGTAGATCTGGTCCCCAGGTTCTGGTAGATCTGGTCCCCAGGTTCTTGTAGATCTGGTCCCCAGGTTCTGGTAGATCTGGTCCCCAGGTTCTGGTAGATCTGGTCCCCAGGTTCTTGTAGATCTGGTCCCCAGGTTCTTGTAGATCTGGTCCCCAGGTTCTGGTAGATCTGGTCCCCAGGTTCTGGTAGATCTGGTCCCCAGGTTCTTGTAGATCTGGTCCCCAGGTTCTTGTACATCTGGTCCCCAGGTTCTTGTACATCTGGTCCCCAGGTTCTTGTACATCTGGTCCCCAGGTTCTTGTAGATCTGGTCCCCAGGTTCTTGTACATCTGTACATGGTTCCTCATTCCGTGCACACGTGCTCGGTACCGATCCTCATTCCGTTCCACGCATAACCATCAGCCCGTCCTCCGATTTCTACCTCCGCCAGCCTCCCCTGTTGTAGATATGAGAGAACTGGACAGGACCAGCCACACAGCAAACATCTAAACATCCCACCTGGCCTATCAGTGGACCAGCATCCCAGCTGGCCTATCAGTGGACCAAAATCCCACCTGGCCTATCAGTGGACCAGCATCCCACCTGGCCTATCAGTGGACCAGCATCCCAGCTGGCCTATCAGAGGACCAACATCCCAGCTGGCCTATCAGTGGACCAGATGGGGGCCGACAACCAATGCTTCCACCTATCCAATCATCTGAGATCTAAACAAGAGCCCAGAGGCCAGGTAGAGGCTAGGGGTCGATTCGGGGTCAGGGGTTCCGGTGGAGCCTAGCCTAGATGGCACTGGTCTCTCTGATGGAAAGTCGATCATGTAGCGCGGGCCAGTAAAATGGCGCCTAAGGAAGACGGGGCCAGACTGTTAAAGCAGAGAGAGCTTTCATGTCGGGGGGAGTTAACGAGGGCCATCTCTGCTGCCTGACTGTGTCATTAACAGACCATCGCTGCCGGTCTGTAATCAGCCCCAACTCTCTCTCGCTCAGGCTCAGGGGAGGAGACAGGCAGGCGACACACACTTACTCTCACACACACGTGGGAACGTGCACACACACACACACACACACACACACACACACACACACACACACACACACACACTCTCCAAGGCCCCTCCACAAGGGCATAGGAACTGGGTCTCATCACAAACAAACTGACTTAGTTGAAAGTGGTAGCTGAAGTGAAAAGCCGCTGAAGGGACCCGTCCCAAAAAGTGACAGAATCAGCACACAAGACAACACGATGTACGTGTTTGTATCCCCCCTTGGTCTAGGTTGGACAAACGGACAGAGAACCAAAAACAAAAAAACTGGGGGGAAAAAAGAAACACACTAGAAACTTCAGTATAGTGCAAACAACAACTGTAAGTCAAGCCCAGAGTGTTCTGTTCTACAAGGTCATCAAACAGGACTCTGTTATTCTCATCTGGAGCAGGAAATGAGAGGGGGGGAAAAGCTCCAACTGCACCGAGAGCATTCCAAGACTAGGCCACTGCTCTCGACAGCACTGTTAGTACTCCGGAGGTAATGGTGCCCAGGCTTAAGAGCGGCCGCATTGGCACATACAGGGCGGGAGAGCATAACAGGTAGGGTTAGGCCTAGGCTATGTAACACGTAAGGCACGCGCACACACACACACACACACCCGTACAAGCATGCTGTGTGTACACACACACACACACACACACACAAGCATGCTGTGTGTACACACACACACACACCCGTACAAACATGCTGCGTGTACACACACACACACACACACACACACACACGCTGTGTGTACACACACACACACCCGTACAAACATGCTGCGTGTACACACACACATACACACTCACCCGTACAAGCATGCGTGCGTGCATGCACACACACACACACACACACACACACACACACACACACACACACACACACACACACACACACACACACACACACTTTTGGCAGCACAGACGGTCACAGTGTGGCACAACAACACCTCAGGGAGAGGCTGCAGAAATTCCTCACATATTTGTTGCCAGAGAGAGACGATCAAAAGCTTGGAGGTTCATTTCACACACCCAGCATTTTAGAAGGCAGGCCTCTGGCTATCAACTCCCCTGCCACTGGGGTTAGGTGTCACTCTTACTCTCCACTCTACTCAATAACCACCTGTATCTGTATCTCTCCCTCTCATTCCCTCTCCCTCTCATTCCCTCTCCCTCTCATTCCCTCTCTCTTCCGCTTTTCTGTCTCTCCATCCCTCTGTCTGTCCATGCCCGGGGATCTAGCCTATAAGATGTTTTTAGTGGTATTAGGAGGAGGATACAGGCTAGGCTGGGCCTGGATAATGCAGTTAATCGAACAATGAGGGAATTGGGGGTGAGTAATCCAGGACAGAGCAGGGTCACTGATGCACACTGCGGGCAAGTGACAGGACATGACACGACATGCAATTTCACATTCATTCAGTTGATTTCCAGGGACAAGACAGTCCGCCCCAGGGCAGAATGTTGAGCTGCCCTGCAGCTCTGATTGAGAAGCCACTCCTTGTAACAGAACTGTCAACTGAGTTCTACCCGGCAGGGGAGTCTAGGAGACTCAGGCATTCTACACAGCAGAAGTCTAGGAGACTCAGGCATTCTACACAGCAGAAGTCTAGAAGACTCAGGCATTCTACACAGCAGAATTCTAGAAGACTCTGGTGTTCTACACAGCAGAATTCTAAAACTGGTGTTCTACCAGAATTCTAGAAGACTCAAGCATAGGCCCAAGCCATGGGCTCAGACTTCAATCGCAAGAGAAGAGAGACGTGTGTCCCCCCCCCTCCCTCCCAACACAAACCCCTCCAATTCCAAGGTGTCCACCAGAATCACTGCGATCATGGAAAAAAACAACCCGGCTGTCCCCGCCAGGAGCTAAAAGGCCCTGTGAAAACACATTAGGGCTGAAACTATGCAACAGCCCTGGGGTCGCCGGGTCAACGCCCACTAAGCCCATAAGAGGTGCATTCTACATGTACATCATAAAGCTTTCTAGGACATATTTTTGGATCCACGTCCACATCTCTATGGGGCTACTGGTGATCCAGACGAAGATCCTCTCACACTCGGTGGCCTTGAATAAACGTTGACATCTTAACCCAGGCTTAGGCTAATGCTCCTATCAATTGGCTAACACTGGATGCCGTTTCAATAGACTAATCCACAGTTTCATTAGACTGTAACACTCAAGCTGTGATGCCTCTTTCCAATTCAAGAAAATTATTTATATACTATAATATAATACATACATATATGTGTGTGTGTGTGTATGTGTGTGTGTGTGTGTGTGTGTCTGCATACCTCAACCATGCCCAGTCTTGCTGCTCTGTCACAGA
>NC_139671.1:2263067-2280567 GCF_951799395.1 Argentina silus | reverse complement strand
CCTAACCTCACTCCAAACCTTCTGCCTAACCTTAACCCTAACCCTAACCCTAACCTCACTCCAAACCTTCTGCCTAACCTTAACCCTAACCCTAACCTCACTCCAAACCTTCTGCCTAACCTTAACCCTAACCCTAACCTCACTCCAAACCTTCTGCCTAACCTTAACCCTAACCCTAACCTCACTCCAAACCTTCTGCCTAACCTTAACCCTAACCCTAACCCTAACCTCACTCCAAACCTTCTGCCTAACCTTAACCCTAACCCTAACCTCACTCCAAACCTTCTGCCTAACCTTAACCCTAACCCTAACCTCACTCCAAACCTTCTGCCTAACCTTAACCCTAACCCTAATCCTAACCCTAACCTCCCTCCGAACCTTAACCCTAACCCTAATCCTAACCCTAACCTCCCTCCGAACCTTAACCCTAACCCTAATCCTAACCCTAACCTCACTCCGAACCTTATGCCTAACCCTAATCCTAAATTAAGACAAAATAGCTAATTTACTTCCTTGTTATTCTGACGATATAGCGACAGAGTGAGAATGGAAGACACTGGGCTGGCCTGCTCTCCCTGGGCTGGCCTGCTCTCCCTGGACTGGTCTGCTCTCCCTGGGCTGGCCTGCTCTCCCTGGGCTGGTCTGCTCTCCCTGGGCTGGCTGGCTCTCCCTGGGCTGGCCTGCTCTCCCTGGGCTGGCCTGCTCTCCCTGGGCTGGCCTGCTCTCCCTGGGCTGGCCTGCTGTCCCTGGGCTGGTCTGCTCTCCCTGGACTGGCCTGCTCTCCCTGGGCTGGCCTGCTCTCCCTGGAGCTGGATGAGGGACCTAGTCTGGATTTACATTTTACATTTTTGACATTTAGCAGACGCTTTTATCCAAAGCGACTTACCAGGTGCCATTGGCAGTCACAATGCTAGAAATTTTTAGGATTATTATTTTTTTTTTTCTTTTAATTTATTTTATTATTAACATTAGAGGAACTGTACAGAGGGGGGATGAAGAGGTCTTTAGGAGGGACAGTCAAGATGTAGCCTGAAGAGACAGGTCTTCAATCTACGGCGGAAGATAGGTAGTGACTCTGCAGTCCTGACAGCAGTGGGAAGCTCATTCCACCACCAGGGCGCCAAGACAGTGAAAATATCAGTGTAAAGAATGATGATTACTGTTGCTTGGCTAAATCCTCCAACTTGTGGTTTGTGGTTCTTTCGGTCAAATGAATCAGGGGAGGCTGGTGGAGGTAGAAATCGGAGGACAGGCTCATTGTAATGCATGGAGTGGAATGAGGAATGTCATCAAACACAGTACACGGACACGTGTATTTGATACCATTCCTTATTCCATTCCATACATTACAATGAGCCCGTCCTCCGATTTCTACCTCCACCAGCCTCCCCTGAAATGAATACAGCGCACCACGAGAATGATGAGGAGACAAGCATTTTTAGACTATTCCAAGTAAAGTATCAAGTAAACAAGTATCAATGTTTATGATGTACATTTAACAAACCAATCAACGATCAAAAGAACACAAGCCTTTGCTTCCTGTTCTATGGCAGTTTTATCCCCCTTAATCCCTGCCAGGTTTAATGGCATGTGCTGCCACCGTGTGTTGAAATAATGATGGTGCAGTAAATTAAATTGTATGCGGGGCGTTCAGTGGCGTAGCACACTACGGCGCATACCATGTCATCCCAGGGTCCCTGGTTCGGTTCCGGCCATCGACATATCCTGCATGAAGTTTGGAATCGAATTTCATGCAACTCTTTTTTGTCAATGTACTTACTCTTCATATACCCATCCCTTTAAACCTGATTATGCATGTTTATATTCAACATGGATTTTCTCATGGATTCTCTCTCTCTCACACACGCACGCGCACGCACGCACGCACGCACACACACACACACACACACACACACACACACACACACACACACACACACACATACACTCTGATCACTGGACCCCTTGCAAGGGGTATTGACTTTTACAAATCAATCACAATGGTTGAGGTTGCACAGAGGTTTGATGTCTGGTGAGGTAATTTGTCATTAAGATGGACAGCATCTACACACTAAAACACATATATTGAACAGAGATACACACTAATAATTGATATTTCAGGATAAAGCAATAAAACCACAAAAAAAGAGACAGCCTTCAGTCAGTACACAGATCACATCATTGGAGGCTGGTGGAGGCAGAAATCGGAGGACGGGTTCATTGTAATGCATGTAATGGAATAAGGAATGGTATCAGACACGTGTTCAGTCCTCCGATTTCTACCTCCTCCAGCCTCCTCTGGTTCACATACTGTACCATCAGATTCAACAGGTTGTAATGAACCAAAACAACCAGCAGAGGTCCCACTTTACGCTCTAACAACAGTTGGCTTCGGGTAACAAGGCCAGTAAGACACCAGCTGATCTGTAAATCAATTCAAATAAAATCAAGAAGAAGTAGGCCCAGATATGCTTTAGATGTACACTGCTGATAGGCTTCATATACATTTTTGTTTATTTTGTATGAATATGATATTGGAAAATGTCAATGACTACATTGTGGACATATTGTAGACTCCAGGGGGGGGTTGGCTCAGCGCCTGAAAGTGACATTATCTGTTTATTTCAATGATATGAATACATACACTTATTTCTAAACATTGCGGTAGGAACTATTCTAACAAAATCATGTTCAAATGGCTTGAACTAAAATACGGTGTTTGTCAGAGCAGTGGCAGATCTTCTGGTCTAAATCTACAGTCAGTAAATGTTAAACATCCTCTTATGCCAGATGTAGCAAGAGTGAACTAAGATGAACTCTGCAAACCTGCCAACTAAGATGTTTCACTGCATCTGCCCTGTAGTTCATCTGCCCTGTAGTTCATCTGCCCTGTAGTTCACCTGCCCTGTAGTTCATCTGCCCTGTAGTTCATCTGCCCTGTAGTTCACCTGCCCTGTAGTTCATCTGCCCTGTAGTTCATCTGCCCTGTAGTTCACCTGCCCTGTAGTTCATCTGCCCTGTAGTTCATCTGCCCTACAGTTCATCTGCCCTGTAGTTCATCTGCCCTGTAGTTCATCTGCCCTGTAGTTCACCTGCCCTGTAGTTCATCTGCCCTACAGTTCATCTGCCCTGTAGTTCATCTGCCCTGTAGTTCATCTGCCCTACAGTTCATCTGCCCTGTAGTTCATCTGCCCTGTAGTTCATCTGCCCTACAGTTCATCTGCCCTGTAGTTCATCTGCCCTACAGTTCATCTGCCCTATAGTTCATCTGCCCTATAGTTCATCTGCCCTGTAGTTCATCTGCCCTGTAGTTCATCTGCCCTGTAGTTCATCTGCCCTACAGTTCATCTGCCCTGTAGTTCATCTGCCCTACAGTTCATCTGCCCTGTAGTTCATCTGCCCTACAGTTCCCTGCATTAGGTTTGCTGTGGGCACGTGCATGTGTGTGTACGCGTGCACATGGGATAATTCCCATCCATTTCTTTTCAAGTTCAAAGGAAACCAACCGAGCAGTCCTCTTAACATAGCTCTTCTACTTCATTAAAACATCTAAGTTCATATAAACTCAGCTGCCCTCCTCCCTGTCCATGTGTGGTGCAATATCAGGAAACCCCAAGGGACTGTAACCTGAGAGCAACAAACCCCCCCTGAGGGAGAAGGGATGACTATCCATGTTGAATGCCACATCCAAGCTTGAGTACACAGCCAAACACTGTCCAGGCGAGTCCCTGCCTGGCCTGTGTGTCTCCACAATACATTCCCTCTCTGCCTTTTCTCCCTACTGAGCCACACTGAGCCAGTAACCCACTTAGCCTGAGTGATCCCAGCCCCCCCCCCCCCCCCCCCCCCACCCCACCCCAGACGTAAACAGAGCTAGCAGCAGCACGTGAGGACTTTTTCCTCTGTTTCATCCATTCACCCCTCCGCCACCCCCCCCCCCCCCTCAGCCCTCCATGTGCGCAGCAGATGCCGCGGTAGTCTCCTTGCTAGTCTCCTTGCTAGTCTCTGCGCTAGTCTCTGCGCTAGTCTCTGCGCTAGTCTCTGCGCTAGTCTCTGCGCTAGTCTCCGCTACCTCTCTGGCTGGCTCTATTCTGAGCCGAGGCTGAGGCTTGACGCACGCCAGGGCTTGAGCAACGGCTCAGTGATGCTGCTAGCTAGCATGCATGCTGCTGCTGTTTGCTGAAGCTGCTGTACTGACACATAACCCCCCCCCCCCCAGTTGCTGCCGGGGAGGGATAGAAATGGCAGTACGATCTCAGTGATGGTGGCTAACGTTGGAGTGGATTAAGTTCCATTCTTAAGGGTTCATGGTAGTGCCACTGCCAGATCCATCGCACGAGATCTGTCCTAGCCCTAACCCTAGCCCTAACTCTAGCCCTAACCCTAGCCCTAACCCCAGCCCTAACCCAAGGTGTGGAGTGTGAAATGTGCTGTCTAAACTAGCCTAGCTATTCCTTACACAATATGGAGTCTTCTGTTCCACTGACACATGTGAACACACTAAGTTTAGCTGTTTGGTAGAACAAATGGTATAGCTATCTATAGCTAGCTGGCTTACAGTGGTGACGGCCAATGTTGGGAGATCAAACCGAGGGTAACACTGTCCTGGGGGGGTTTATTCAGGACATTAGGCCGCAACCTCAACAATGAAAGTGACATTGTCTGTTTATTTCAGTGATATTCTCTGAATACACTGAAACAAAGCCCTCTGTTCGTTAAGGAGATGCAAAACAATATGCCACACTCAGACAGTAATTTGTGTGTAGGTGTAAACTTGGGGAATACAATCCATGTGCTGCTGGTGAACCTTCTCAATGTGTGAGGAGCAGGGCTCAAACTGGTTTCCCACACGGAAGACACAAGCGCCTGCCAACTAGGCCAAAGACCACAGCGTTTCCCTGTCCATACAGTCCTCAAAGGCCTCACAGGGTAATTTGAATCTCTTTAGACGGTCAATGGTATCCTAATATATACACTCACCAAGCACTTTACTAGGAACACCATATTAATACTGGGTAGGGCCTCTCTTTGCTCTCAAAACAGCCTCAATTCTTCGTGGCATTGATTCCACAAGATGTTGGAAACATTCCTTTGAGATTCTGGTCCATGATGACATGATTGCATCACACAATTCCTGCAGATTTTTCAGGTGCACTTTCAAGCTGTGAATCTCCCGTTTTACCAGATCCCAAAGGTGTTCTATTGGATTCAGATCTGGTGACTGGGAAGGCCACTGAAGAACACTGAACTCATTGTCATGTTCATGAAACTAGTTTGAGATTTGTGACATGGTGCATTATCATGCTGGAAGTAGCCATTAGAAGATGGGTAAATTGTGGCCATGAAGGGATGCACATGGTCAGCAACAATACTCAAATAGGCTGTGGCATTCAAGCGATGATTGATTGGTATTAACGGGCCCAAAGTGTGCCAAGAAAACATTCCCCACACCATTACACCACCTCCACCATGAGAAGGTGTACAGGTGTTCCTAATAAAGTGTTCGGTGAGTGTAAATGCCTAATCAAAATGAAATGTAAACATAAACCCAAGCTTTCATGTGTATGTTTGTGTTTCAGTCCTGGTGTATCTTTGAGTGAAGGACCTCGGACAAATCAAGCCAACATATGTCCACCACATATGTATTTGCGGTCACACGTGTAAACTACTGTCCATTGCAGCGCAAACCCCCAATTTCTTCCCGGAAACAAACTCAACCGTGTTTGGTCGAGCGGAGCGCACTAGTGCCGAGTTTCGTCGGTGACGTCTGTCGCCAGTTCCCGCCCCATTCAGTCATCGCCCTGTGCTTTGCTGCATAGACCGCGCAGCAACCTGCATCAACCCAGGCGGAATTTCACTTTCTTATCCATCATCGCTATGGGAATTATACCATTCTTTCAGAACCAAGCTCTCATCCCGTACTATCTGAAACCAGTCCATTTCGAGACACAGACTATAAAAACTGCCGGTTGAAGGGGAAGACCAGCAGTAGTTTTTATAATTGCCTTATACAGTACAGCATTTCTACAATATGGTACGGGTGTCCTGCTGCTGATGCGGAGATGATGTACCACCTTTTGAGATGAGAAGTAACATTTCCTCTGATCTGGAAATGGGCATTTTTTAAGTTGATCTGACTCTTTTTTGGGATAAAATGATCGGGAAGATGTCTGTGATCTGTATGTCCGTGGCGGTGAGTACCCGGCACCTTTGTGTCCGGTTTTATTCGTTTTATTCTAAGGATTCTCCTCGGCCGGCAGGTTCTCGATTTAAAGCGACAGCGCCTATTTTTTGCGTTTTTACTTTGTCCCGATCTAAACTTATCTGTAATTATCTAACTACGAGAGATGTTGATAACTTTAATTGTTTTACCATTCATTCGTCTCCCATTGACACATTTGTTATATGTTGATTAAGGAAAAAAATCAGAACCACAAAATACCTATAGATAGAACAGCGTGGAAGGATGGAGAACAATAGGACTCAGAAATCTTTTGTTTGACCAATGAGAAAGCCACATTGTTTACCATAGCCAGCCTACCTGTACAGTACATGCGAATCACAGCTCTTATTGCAACAGACAGGTACATGTTTTACCAATGTATCAATGTTTCACTGTTACATCCGTCTTTTTAAAAGCCCTGCGGTAAACCATTCGGCGTTGGGCAGTGTCTCTGAGTTCATATGCAGTAGTGTCTGCTGGAATCATCCCATACATCATCCCATCCCATCCCATCCTTTGTTGTCCACATAGTGAAAAGAAGTAGTGACTGCTTTTGGAATTCTGTTTGTCAGTGTGTCTTGCCCCACCTTGCCTCCATCCTATTTAAACACTTCTATTCCAGTGGTGTTCTCATTTATGCATAGATATGTGTATTTTCGTCTGATATTGACGGTTCAGATTCACGACATGGACTGGAGATACTTATGAATAAAACAGGATTAAGATAGGTAACAATATTAATATAGGAGCTGATTTGTGAGAAAATCGACTGTGCGTTTATCTATACATCCGTATGTGTATTTCTATGACTATCACACGTTTTAAGCACTTTAAACGGGGGGTATGCTATTGCTCCATCAAACGCTGCAGTCATGAACAGGGACTAATGCAGCCAACCTAGAATAATCGACCAGGGCTTCCTCCACATCATTGGCATCCACCGAACACCACAAATGGAACTATTCAACCAAATCAGATTTTTTCTTCCCCCCCTAAACCGTACCTACATGTCGATTGTATGTTTGCCCAACCCCCCCCACCACCCCACCCCCCCCACCCTGTTTGTGTTGTTGGCAGCACATTCTGACATTAGCACGAATATTCTTCATGATTCTTCATTGGTCCATGAAGAACAGCTTCCCTCTCTGGCCTTTGTCAGTGATAAATGAGCCATGGCTGCGTCCAAACAGACCCGGGCTCTGTGAGGGGAGCTGAGGCCCTTTTCTGCTGCTTCCCCTCTGCAGTTCCACGGCATGACATGTCGCAACAGGTGCCCCCGTTGTAGGGTTGTGTGTGTGCGTGTGTGTGTGTGTGTGTGTGTGTGTGTGTGTGTGTGTGCATGTGTGTGTGTGTGTGCGTGTTATCTACAGGGTAGTGAAGGGTAGCATCTTAAAGATCAATGTTGTCCAACAGAGACACACACACACACACACACACACACACACACACACACACACATGCACATAAACACATATGCACATAAACACACACACACGCACAGGCGCATACACACAAACACACAGACACACAGACACTCAAGCACACAGACACAAACACACACACACACACACACACACACCCCTACATAATCGTAGCTCTGTTACAGCATACTGCCGTCTTAGTCCTGTCCTCTGACATGGACAGCGCAGGATGTGTTAATCTGGATGTGCAGGTGACGCTCGGGACTCTGAGCCTGACAACAATGGAATGCATCATGTCCCTGCACATGCATGTGAGGTTATTTTGAGAAGATGCTGGCATATGTATTAATACACCCACCAAAGGACTGTCCCTCCATATCCCCTATCAGATGTCCTGTGGTGGAAGGTTTCACTTGGCCTTTGTGTGTTAGGCTGGTCCTGGATCTGCCTGCGAATGCAACCTGCATGGCGTGGGAGGTGTTGATTAACTTCAGGACGTGCACACACACGGACACACGGACACAAACACACACACACGCACGCACGCACGGACACAAACACACACACACACACACACACGTGTCGTTACTGTATTAAGTGGTGCACTTGACCCCATGGCCCATAACTTACATGACTGCATTTACAACCTTGTGTCACATGTCCACAAGTCCAGAACACTCGAGGTGAAGATCGATCAGAAACATCATCATCACACGGAGGGGAGAAAGTGAACGAATGTTCCGGTTCCACGAGTTACCGAGGCATGTTGATTTGAAAACCCATTGGCTAATGGGTTCCTTTGTGTTGCTAAGAGGCCCCTGTCACCGTGTCTTGGGCGGGCCTGTTGTTGCTGGAGGTTGAGTTACAGAGTGTTGCAGTCGGTTTCTGCTGAGTCGAACACTCTCTCCCTCTCTCCAGAAACCAACCAGCACTGCAGTAGTGGCACACCATAACCCCCACCCCCCCACCCCCCTCCGGCTCTCCCTCCCTGCCCGATGCCCAACCCTTCCCTTCCTTTCCTCTTCTCCTGTGTCCTTCACTCAGGGAGGGGGGCAGAGGCATCCTGATATCACTAGCACTGACGAGGGGATGGGGGGGGGGGGGGGAGGAGGGGGGGGGGGGACTGGGGCTTAGCACCAAATTAATGTAATGTATATAACTAAGTCATCGCTAGGTCACTAGCATGACTGTGGTGTTTTCTGTCTGCAGATTTAAATACATATCAGTTGTCATGGAGAATGTATCTGAAATCAGATTTTGTTTGGCTGTTTTGATACGTCTGCAGATTTGTGATCAACAGTATGAAAATTGAAATACTATATCCTAAATTGGGGAAAAAACTTACTTGATTTAATATCGGATTGTGTCATTCATTTTCTCCTACTGCCCTTTGTAGATTGAGGCATGCCTGTTATGAAATTCTGAGAACCAGGGGAGGCTGGTGGAGGTAGAAAATCGGAGGACGGGCTCATCGTAATGCATGGAATGGAATGAGGAACGGTATCAAACACGGTAACAGAAAAAGGTATCAAACGCCCGTGTGCGGTACCGTTCCCCATTCCGTTCCCTGCATTACAATGAGCCCGTCCTCCGATTTCTACCTCCGCCAGCCTCCCCTGCTGTAAACGGTGGAGCCAGACTGAGAACAACAGCAGTTCTTTCCAGTGCTTCATGGCTAGCCGTCCGCAGCAGCCTCAGACAGCAGCAGTCCTTTGACAGGATGCCAACAGTGCGCTTTTCTTTTTTTTAAAACAACAGGCAATGCGGTGACACGCTCCTGCTCTTCTATCAGAAGGAAGGGACATTCACTCACTCACACACACACACACACACACACACACACACACACACACACACACACACACACACTCAGCAATTAGTCTGTGCAGTGACACGCGCCTGCTCTCCTATCTGAGTTGGAAGGAAGGGACATTCAATCACTCTCTCTCTCACACAGTAGACACACACACACACACACACACACACACACAAACTGTCAATACTCAGCACACTCCCCTCCCCCCCACACACACACACACACAGACACACACACACACACACACACACACACACACACACACACACACACACACACACACACACACACACACACAGACTCAGCAGACTGTCAATCCTCGGCAACCTGTCTGAGTCAACAAACCTCCGCCCTGCTGCAGTGGGTCACATGTTGGATATGACCAGTTGAACGCTTTCCTTCCTGTCTGTGGGTAAACAGGTGACACAGCATCTAGAGCCGGGACGCTGTGTCCCCGGTGACGTTCATCAGAAGCTAGGGTGTATCAGCTAAAGTGTTCTGTGGTTAATGATGTAGACACACACACACACACACAACTACACACACACTCACACACACACACAACTACACACACACACACACACAGACACACACACACACACACACACCTCACTACATACATTCACACACACACACACACACACACACACACACACCTCACTGCATACATTCACACACACACGACACACGGATCATGTAGAGACTTGGGGAATAACTTATGTATGTACTCTCCTGTAAATAAATAAAAATAAATAAATCTTCCTTTCTTCTAGCATTGTGACTGCCTATGGCCCTAACCCCTAACCCCTAACCCCTAACCCCTAACCCTAACTCTGGTCTGAGCATTGATTACTGTATCTTGTGATGACTGGTGGATAGATGATTCACTTACTTAAACAAATGTATTTGTTGTAAGTCCCTTTGGATAAAGGCGTCTGCTAAATGTAAAAATGTAAATGTATGTAATGTAACTCCCGCCCAGGCATCACTGATCAACTGAAATGCATCCATTCCTGCTGATGGCTGAGACTCATTTGACCACGTAATGATGGGAACTCTTATGAGAGTCCAGAAGGGGAGATGCTTCGCTGGGTGTTGTAGAGGTGGAGTCCCCAGAGCAAACCTGCGTCCAGATAGTATTTGAATGTTTTCAAATACTTTGAGCACAGCAATTAGTCTGTGCAGCCTGTTTGAGCCTGCCTGGATTGTCAGATGGGCGGGGTTTGAGCGTTTGGGACTGTTCCATTGGTTCCATGAGGCCAGGCACACTCAATCAAGCACCGCAAAGTATTTGAAATGATTTCAAATACTATTTGAGCCCATAGCCGGGCCTGGGAAGAGGACTAACTGAACCCTGGGGCCTCAGTAGAGGATCAAGCAATGCCATCATTGTCCCGGCATTGTCCCGGCATTGTCCTAGCATCAGCAGAATTCTCCCCTTCACGTGGCTGCGTGACTTCAAACCCATGTTTATTCTGTTGGTTTGGTCTGTATGGGTCGGCAAGCAGGCTGTGTGGGAAAAGCTCTAATCTCTATTCATGTTCAGAACAGTTCAGCACCCCCCTCCTCCCCTCCTCCCCTCCTCCCCTCCTCCCCTCTCCCTTCGGACCTCCTCCCCTCCTCCCCTCCTCCCTCTCCCTTCGGCCCTCCTCTCCCCCTCCTCTCCTCCCCTCCTCCCCCCCTCCTCTCCTCCCCTCCTCCCCTCCTCCCCTCTCCCTTCGGACCTCCTCCCCCCCTCCCCTCCTCCCCTCCTCCCCTCTCCCTCTCCCTCTGAAAGGCTCCTGGTCTCCACATCACTTCACAGTGAGCAACACGTGCGTCTCAGCCAAACTGGGAGCTGCACTGCGGAGGAGCGCTTCCAATGAGATGCACTGAGAATAATAACGTTGGCTTGGGGGTGGTTTTTTTTGGGAGGGGGGGGGGGGGCAACATAATTCTGTCTTTAAATATTTGAGATCTGTTATTATGTGCAACAAAGACCGGCGGGGTTTGAACACGGGTCTCCTGCACACCACAACTCTGGCTTAGCCTTGGGGGGGAGGAGGGGGGGGGAGGTTAGGTTGGGGGGGGGGGGGGGGGGGGGCTGGGTTGGGCTGGGTTGGGGTGCTGAAAGAGACGGTTACACAACTACCAGCTAAACGAGGCTGTTGGAGGTTCTCTGTGAGGTCTGCAGTGCCAGTGTCAGTGCCAGTGTCAGTGCCAGTGCCAGTGTGTGTAAAAGCAGTAAAAGCACTCAGGAGTTTCCTCCCAAACTTTTTAACGGCTCTGTGCTTGGAGAGTGATGACGCAGCTCTCCCTGCTCTCTCGGAATATCGCAGCTTATTGCCTCAAACATCTTTTTTTGGGGGGGGGAATTTGCACCTTGGCGAAATTAAGGGAGAAAAACAGCCATTTCCTCTGCCTGCCCCCCCACCCCCCCTGCCCCCCCTCACCCATTTAAGTGAGGAAATAAAACATGTGGGCTACTATTAGAAATACGTTTTATGTAGAAAGTGAATTATGGCTCAACTGGATGTGAAAAACAAGGGAAGGAACGTAGTGGCTGTTCTCGTAGATGGCCTTTCACTACCATGGAAGCCATTCAAACCATAATCACTTCAGAATGGCAGTGTTTATGCTGGTGCTGAAGGGAAGCTTGTCAGCGAAAGTCATACGGAAGGTCACCTCAAATCAACACAACATTGTGCCTACTGTGCTTTTTCTGATTCGCCAGACTGCGTCTTGACGGAATCGTCCCTATGCGTTTTTTTTTTCCTTTCAGTGAAAACAGAAAAAAATCTTTACATTACATTATTTTAATCTCATGTCCCCAGTTATGTAAATATTTAAATGGAGAAACACAATCCTTTGGAACTTGTATTGTCCTGAAATATGACTACATTCACTTGACATTGAATTAGTTTTTTAATCAGTTAATTGCAACAGATTCTGTAAGACACTTTATAATACATTGATAACACCAAATTACCCTTGACAACAGGGAACCCCACCATTCTACATTCTGGTACAGTGACATCATAGACTGATCCATTCTGTAGTGATGTCACTGTGTGTAAGAATGACTCATGGCTCTGAGTGTAGCCATTGGCTCTCCAGCCATCTCCCTAGAGCAGGTGGTTTCCCATCCGGGAGATACAGTGACCAGTAAGACCGATGAGTCACTCATTACAAGGATGACTGTTGCCAGTTAGATTTAAGTGTGGCTTTTGTCTTTGCTGTGGTTGTTTTCAGGATCTAATATTGCTAATATTGAAAGTATTCTCTCATACTGAATATTTCTCTCATATTGAAAATATTCTCTCATACTGAATATTTCTCTCATATTGAAACTGTTCTCTCATATTGAAAATGCGATGTCTCTCATATTCAAAGTCCAACTAGGGACTGATGCTAAAAAATTAGCAAAAGCTAAAGCACGATGGTGCAATACAATATTTAATTATAATATAATATAGTATATGTCCTCCTCAAATAAACTATTATTATACAGTATAATGATATACTTTGCAAATAGTCAGAAGAAAACACTATACCGTAGGCCTCAAACTGGGAGTCTCTGTGTACTGGTTGTCTATTGTAATGGTATTATCTAAGACCAACACTGTCTCTGTTGTGGTTCCTGTCCTCAGCTGCTGTTCAGCGTGGCTGGGGCCATCTCTGCCCAGCCCCTGCCGTCCAGCCTGGGGGGCTCAGGAACAGAGCCCCTCTCTGCCCTCCACTACCACCACACGGACCCAGACACGGGCGCCCAGCTGGCGTGTGACAAATGCCCGGCGGGAACCTACGTCTCCAGACACTGCACGCCGGCCAGCGTGCGGGAGTGCAGTCCCTGCAGCGAGGGCACGTTCACGCGCCGAGAGAACGGCGTCCATCAATGCCACCGCTGCAGAGCGCCTTGCCCCGCCCCCCTCGTTGAGAAGGTCCCTTGCACGGCCACCTCGGACCGGGTGTGCGCCTGTCCTCCGGAAACCTTCGGCCAGCAGGGCGGCGACACCTGCAAGCCCCACTCCCTGTGCCGGCGCGGTGAGGGGGTGAAGAAGAAGGGCACCGAGGTGGAGGATGTACGCTGTAGGCCGTGCCCACGGGGGATGTACTCTGACGTGGCGTCGAGCGTCCTGAGGTGCAAGGCGCTCACAGACTGCCGGGCGCAGGGTCTGGACCTGCGGACAGCGGGCACCAGAGAAACGGACAGTGTCTGTGTCACCGCCACCGCGCCCCCCGCCGTGTCCCCCTCCGCCTCCTCTCCCACGACCCCCCTGGGACCTGCACAGTCTGCCTTCATCCAGGAGCCTTCATCTTCATCCTCCTCCTCATCCTCCTCCGCTGACCCTGCACATAGAGGTAAGGCATTGTCTCCATCAGGTGGAGGCTGGTGGAGGTAGAAATCGGAGGACGGGCTCATTGTAATGCTTGGAATGGAATGAGGAACACACGTGTCTTGATACCATTCCTTATTCCATTCCATGCATTACAATGGCCCATCCTCCGAATTCTACCTCCACCAGCCTCCCCTGGTCTCCATACCCATATCATCACTCTGGTGCTGTGGACTACTTCATGTTTCTATCCACTCTTACAAAAGAGTTTTTGCGAAAATACCCCTAGACATCACCTCAGACTCCAGGCCTCAAGGCTCCAGGTACCATTGACCTGCTGCAGTATGATCACTCTACACACTGTCTGTCTGCTTCTCTGTCCACCTGGGAGTTAGGCCAGCATGAAGTGTTTCAGTAAACAATGGCCCTAGACACCACCTCAAGAGACCTGAATGCCCCATTAAGAACATTTAGGGAAAAACACTCTGACGGTTGAAAGCCACTTTAGGCAAGGCCAGCCCAGCCAGGGAAAACATTCACAACAGCTATGCGTGTGGACGAGTCTAATGCTTGAAGACAAGCTGTCCCTAGACATGGGTGGTTTCCTCTGATTAGTCTGACACGTCATCAGATGTTGGCCACCAGTACCAGACATCAGCGATAAAGCAGCATGTCTGGTCTTGTCACAGACGACTCTGCTTTGGCAGAAAGACTTGTTGATGCTTTCACTCTGACACATCCTAGTAGACGACTCACTTCCTTGTTTTAGCCCGACGCGCAAAGTTCATCGGTCTGGTTGGGTAACATGCTGCATTGTTGTTCTATCAGGGGAGGCTGGTGGAGGTAGAAATTGGAGGACAGGCTCATTGTTTGATACCATTCCTCATTCTATTCCATGCATTGCAATGAGCCCGTCCTCCGAGTTCTCCCCCCACCATCCTCCCCTGTGCTCTACAGTATATACCAGTGTGTATATATAACACTAGTGTGTTAATACTCTTATGAGGGTAATAACAACATAACTACACAATGCTTTTGTAAAATGATACCCACTTATTCAAGGTATTTGCAATGACCGTACTTGTCCTGTTTGAAGCAGGGCAAGAAGAAGCAAGTGTGTATTTTGTGCTGTACAGACACGTGAGGGAGAAAGTAGTGTTTGCAGAGGTCAGGGTTTTTTTTCTTCCCAACTTGACTCACAGCCAAATGCTGTGTTACTGTCCATATTGACCGCGATCACGAAGGGATGTTTAATCGGGAACAGAAACACCATTCAAGTCAATAGTTCCTCCTTTTTCCACGAAACCACTGGTCTGCTGTGGATCCCAGGAAACCACAGATACATGTCAAATAGTTCTGTCCTCTGGAAAGTATGAAATCGGTTTTTTTGGTCTTCCGCAAATATGTTCTTTTGAGGGTTTTATTAGGGTCAAAGAAGATACCACATTCCTGAAAGGTTACAAGTTCCTACTGCCTCACAGATAATGTGTTCCAAGAAAACCATTTGTTTTGTGATTCCACAAGGAAGGACATTTTGAGACAATTGAAATAAACTCCTGACGTGTGTCACTTAAGAATGTAGCTATTCTAGACTAGGCAGCACAGCGATCTCCTCCTCCTTTTCTTCTTCCACTGCCTGGTGCTTTTGTTCACGGTTATGTCTGAGTTGTATTTCACAGCCACCTGTAGGAGGTCATTAATGCCAAGGCTGTTTGTTCTGGGCTGGAGATGGATGGCTTCTCACTTGGTTAACTTCCCCTCTCCTCTGTCTGTCATTGAGCAGCACCAGGGGGGGGGTTACCAGAGAGGCCTAGATGCAGGGCCCACTGTGTTTGACATTAGAATGTTCGGGGACGGGCCCCATGTCAATGACAAACGTTCCATGACAATCACCTTCTAATTCTAGAACGCACATTTAGAATGCCGCTGTCACCACAGAACGTTTGGTGCCAAGATGGAGGACGGTTAAACCAAACCCTGTCTGATCTGTCCTGTACACAGTATATGGCTCTGTGTGTTCTACATACTATAGAGATGACCATGTCTCAGCCTGTGTCCCCATCAATGGGGAGGGGAGGGAGGGGAGAGGGAGGGGTGGGTGGGGGAGAGGGAGAGAGAGGGGTGGGAGGGGGAGAGGGAGAGAGAGGGGTGGGAGGGGGAGGGGGAGAGGGAGAGAGAGGGGTGGGGGGAGGGGAGAGGGAGGGGAGGGAGGGGGAGAGGGAGAGAGAGGGGTGGGAGGGGGAGAAGGGGGTGATGGGGGGGGTCTGCCTGTTGCACAATCTGTGTGTACGAGGCGCCAACTGCGGACAGTATGCCCCGGTGGAATGGCGTGGCGTGCCAGGCAAACCCAGACCCGTCTGCGCCGAGAGCCGCGGAGATGCCGGTGCCGGCAAAACAGCTTGGTGTTGGATTACCTCTCTGTTGATCACTGGATCTGAGGGATTAATGAGGATCCAGGTGCCAATCCAGAAAGCATTCCCCTTATATGATCCTGCTATTAGAAAATGATAATCCCGTCACTGACCCGGGTTATTGAGTTCAGGGTCAGGGAGTTTTTACAGTATTGATCCTAGTTCTAGTGGCTGTAAACAAGGTAAACAAGGCTCGCCTATTGATTGATTTCACTGTTTGTTTGTGTGATAAAGTAGTCAACTGACATTGCATTTATTGTTTCTACTCTATTGCCCATATTTGGGAGGATATTAGCAATCAGATAAGGTCAATTCAATTTCATCTTTAAAGGATTAACGAGTTTATTTAGTTTGACTGGAGATGGTTTATGCTGTTGACCTTTGTAAAGTCAAATTCTGTCTTTTTCAACGTCCAAATCCATCTGGCGCCGGGACTGCAGCTGTAATGAAATCTGCTCTGGTTTTAATCTGACTACTATGGCAGCTGGATGAGCAATCTACTGTAGTGCTCATCTGTTGTGAGATTAGGACGGAGAGCACAACTGGAGTTGGGCGGGGCCCTGAGGGGAGACCTGGGCGGGGCCAGGATCAGGCCAGGGCGGGGCTGTTCCTGAGCTGTCGTGTGAAGCAGATTGCTTGAGGGATTAAAGTTTTACAATTCCTCCCTTCTGTTTTGTTGCCTGGGTTAAGCTCATCCTGAGAGTGAATTTAATTCTCTCTCTTTATCTTTACCCCCCTGCCCTTCTCTCTCTCTCTCTCTCTCTCTCTCTCTCTCTCTCCCTTCTCTCTCCTCCTATTTGGTGTGTCTGTGTGTGTGTGCGTGTGTGTGTGTGTGCTCTGTTTTGTGTGTGCCAGACACTTACAGTCTGTCAGCAGGCGGTGAGGAGGACTTGGAGCTCTCTCTGAGTGCTCTGGGGTCTCTGCCCAGCCCCAGCAGCAAAGACCCCAGCCTCGCCCTAGCAGTCACATCAGAGGACCGTCTGGAGGAGGACCACCATGCAGAGGCCCTAAACCTGGCCGCTGCCACGCCTGAGACCGGACCCAGGGAGGACCCGGCACGGACTCCCCCGCACCACAAGCACTCGCAGCTGGGCCGCGAGCACCACCGCACCCACCCTCACCCGACCGCCAACAAGCGAGCCATGGAGGGGGCGGAGGGCGTCGGGATGCGGGAGGGACAGGTGGGGGTGGTGGGACAGGTGGGGGTGGTGGGACAGAGCAGCCCGGGGGGGTACCGGCCCACGCGGAGGGGGTCCCCCCGACCGAGCGCACACACGCACTTTGACATCAACGAGCACCTCCCGTGGATGATC
>NC_139671.1:2253067-2255567 GCF_951799395.1 Argentina silus | reverse complement strand
CTATGGTATTACAATGTGTTGATGTACACAAGGGTCTGACAGGAGAGAACCAGACCCTCAAGGCTCTTCTTCCAGCCACCCGGCAGGAGAGCGCTGTTCTCAAACGCCAAAATAACACTCACCCGGTTGAGACCAGTCCAGCCTCACCAGATGCCATGTCTCCCACGTCAAGCTGTGTCTGTGTCTGGCCAGGCTGGGTGTGTGCGTGCGTGTGTGTGTGTGTGTGTGTGTGTGTGTGTGTGTGTGTGTGTGTGTGTGTGTGTGTGTGTGTCTGGACATGGTGTGTGTGAATATATGTGTGTGTGTGTGTGTGTGTTTGTGCGTCTGTGTGTGCGTGCCTGCGTGTGTCCGTCCGTGCGTGTGTGTGTCTGGACATGCTGGGGGGACTGCCTGTTCTGGGACAGGGTGAAGGGGTCTTGAACTTCAGATGCACCTTCTGGGGTTACACGCAATGGGGGATTGGTTTCCCTGAGTGGATTCCTGGAGAACCACTAGCTTGCTTATGACCGTGAACTCTTCCTGAGGGCAGTGAGCTAGACAGAGAGACATGTGCTGGCCAGAACTGTTCTGTTTACCCTCCATGTAGCTGAGAAATTAGTTTAAATAAACATGTCATGGCAGCATTTGCATATATATCGATACATATACACTCATTATATATTATATATATACACTCATTGAACACTTTATTAGGAACACCTGTACACCTTCTCATGGTGGAGGTGGTGTAATGGTGTGGGGAATGTTTTCTTGGCACACTTTGGGCCCGTTAATACCAATCAATCTTCGCTTGAATGCCACAGCCTATTTGAGTATTGTTGCTGACCATGTGCATCCCTTCATGGCCACAATTTACCCATCTTCTAATGGCTACTTCCAGCATAATGCACCATGTCACAAAGCAAAAGTCCTCTCAAACTGGTTTCATGAACATGACAATGAGTTTGGTGTTCTTCAGTGGCCTTCCCAGTCACCGGATCTGAATCCAATAGAACACCTCTGGGATGTGGTAGAACGGGAGATTCACAGCTTGAAAGTGCACCTGAAAAATCTGCAGAAATTGCGTGATGCAATCATGTCATCATGGACCAGAATCTCAAAGGGATGTTTCCAACATCTTGTGGAATCAATGCCTCGAAGAATTGAGGCTGTTTTGAGAGCAAAGGGAGGCTCTACCCAGTATTAGTATACTGTTCCTAATAAAGTGTTCAGTGAATGTATATGATTTAGGTGAAAGGTCACAAAGTTATGTGACACACCACACATGCATCCACGCATGCATGTGCGGGGACACACACACACACACACACACACACACACACACCCACACCCCCCCACACCCACACCCACACCCACACACACACCCCCACCCCCCCACACACACCCACACACACAGACACACACACACACACACAGACACACACACACACACAGAAATCTGAGAGTGTTTTCAGGATATGTGCACTGTAGACACAGCACGATGAGAAAGTTCCAACACAAGGTTCTAAACGAATCAAGTAATCAAATGACTCTTTTAACATGACTTCTTAAGCAGCTAATAGCCCATATGCTGTAAATGAAACTTGGGCGGGGAAGTCAAAAACTGATTCATGTCTCGTGATTCAAACAAAGGATCCATGTGATTTAGTAATTAAGTTAGCCCAGAGAGATGTCCGTGTTGCGGCTGGAAGAACCTCGTCTTCGGGCTGAGGTGTCCGAGGCACTTCCTACTGTATACAGTACAACTGTGTTCAGTTGTCAAAACATTCACTCTGGAGGTTGAGGAGTGGCCTTAACACACAGTAGAGAAGGCAGGAAAGGCACCACAACAGACCATGATTATGACAGACCATTTCTCCATTTCTCCTGGACAAGACCACACGCAAATCAAAATCAAATCAAATCAAAGTGTCTTGATCGCGTACATAGAATACAGCCGTAGATGATGCAATTAAATGCTTAGGGCAAGCTATATACCAATCTAATATATAACAATATAATCATAATAAAACAATAACATGGCAAAGTGTATAGCAGCCGAACGCAACAGCAATATTGGGTAGTAAATAGCAGCAATAGTAGTAGTATAGGAGTGCAAATATGCAATGTGCAATGTCATTGGAACACACACACACACACACACACACACACACACTCCTCACTATCCTGAAAGACTCCAATTGACATGACCTAACATTGACCTCTCCTCTCTTCCCCTCTCCTCTCCACTCCGTTCCTCTCCTCTATCCTCTCCTCCGTTCTCCTCCGTTCTCCTCCGTTCTCCTCCCCTCCCCTCCCCTCCCCTCCCCTCCCCTCTCCTCTCCTCTCCTCTCCTCCCCTCCCCTCTCCTCTCCTCTCCTCTCCTCTCCTCTCCCCTCTCCTCTATCCTCTCCTCTCCCAGGTGTGGACATCCTGAAGCTGGTGTCGGCTCAGATCGGCAGCCAGTGGATCGACATGTACCAGTCCCTGGCCAACGCCACGGAGCGCGAGGTGGCCGCCT
>NC_139671.1:2168067-2243067 GCF_951799395.1 Argentina silus | reverse complement strand
AATTATTCAAGAATTATTCAATTATAGAGGACAATACATCCCCTGCTCCAGTTACAAATGACCCAAATTCTTGAAAGCACACACACGCGCGCGCGCACACACACACACACACACACACACACACACACACAGCCATTGTAATGTGGAGCATTTGTTGAGGAGATCTTAGAGGGTTAACTGAATAAAGACATTTTGAATAGAATGAAAATGTAAGATTGTTCTAAACATGACTTAGAACATAATGCAACATACATTGTTTGCTTCTTAGCTCGGGCAATGGTATCGTATACAGCATCAATGTGATTACATCTTAAACTCTTACTCTAAGATTAGGTTAAAACAACCATCAATGGCGGGTCATTAATGCAGGCTCATTGTGATGCATGGGATAGACATGGGATAGCACATCAAAGGACACTCAACAGGCTGCAGCTGATGTTCCGTTAAACCTCCGGGAGATCTTAAGAGATGCAAACACACAGATATTTAAATATATACATATATTAGGGCATTTCTGCTTTATTGGGATAGAGATAGTAGAGATTGACAGGAAGGATGGGAGAGAGAGGAGGGACGACATGCAGGATATGTCGATGGCCGGAATCGAACCAGGGACCTTGCGATAATATGGTATGCGCCTTAGTGTGCTACGCCACTGAGCGCCCCCAACACACAGATATTTGCTTGTATGCAAGCGTTCACAGGCAAATTCAGTTCAACATTAGCTTTCCTTATTAAGAGAAATATCAATATCAGATTTTTTAACGACACAGAGCATTTGACATTCAAGTTAACAGGAAGGGCCCTCTTAAACTGGTTAGACTGGAAAATCACGCACCTTTAAGTGGAAAGATTGCATGAGTGATTTTGAAGTGGTCATAGAGTTCATCTTGACATGCTCCTTATGATGACTAAGACGTTTTTGAAAGAAACAACTATTGTCGGTTTTCTATTGTTGTCTACAGTAAGTAATTACACTTTGGGTAATTTCAAGGATCGATGAACTAAATTGGGAGTCAATAAAAAAAATATGTTTATGGAGGGTAAGGAGGAAGGTCAGTTTTATAGTGCAAAATATAACCAAAACAATGGAATGTAGCTTGTTTCTATTGCATTGGAAGGCAGACAAGTATCATTGAAACCCAGTGTAAGTGTTTCGATAATACAGTTGTTTGCAGATCAAGGGTTAAAATGGTAATAATACTTTGCATGCTTTGGATTCTGACTGGAAGTCAAGGTGCCATGTTACCAAGAACTGGTCCATGCTGTTTTAACTCACAGCGACAGCATTAGCCTGAAGCTAACGCCATAAGCACACACTTGACCTCACAGTGACGCCATGGCCTGACACATAAGTCATTACAAGTTGACATTTCTCTGCTCTGGGGTCTAATAACTCAACAGCACAGCTATCCATCAGGTGACAGGAGATTTGGTTCAGAGATGCAAAAGCACACTCACATGCTAAAAGAACTTATGTGGCCAAGTTACCGCACCTGCATAGCCCTGCCATACACTTGTATTATGTGGTTGTTTATCTCCAGGCAAGGAGCCCTAAAGAGTGGAGCCATCTTACGCCACGTTTAAATGTATTAAAAATGTTTATGCAATAAATGGTTAAAATTGACGTGAGTGTCCTGGCTGAATTGTATTGCGTTGTGTGTAGCATTGTGAAATGAAGGAGGACTTTTGAACGGAGGTTTGAAATGGAAGTTTATCTTGTTGAGAGTGAGACATCACGTTAAGAGCATTCCATCACTGACCCACTGCACAGATAGCATCAGATGCTTCTTCAGTTTCTCCAGAAAAATATGTAAGCTGATGTAACCTGATGTCTGTAGCGAGGCTGTGTCGCTCTGTGCTGCTCAGACAAAAACACAATGAAACAGTAGAAACAATTAAACCAGTTCAGCAGGTGCCTGTCACACAGAACACGGAGACGGGGAGCTGAGTAAGTGCCCTTACCGTATTTCAGGAAGTTTTTTGCATAATTGTTCCCACAGTTCAGATTGGAGATGTGACTATCAGTCAACGTCGCGGGTTGTACAGTCATCGTACCTGAGAGAAAGAAGAACCTTTTCAACCAGGAGAGAAAGAAAAGACCAAGTAAGATGTTAAAAGAGTTTGTTTTTATCTGATGTATACATGGCATATACCTGTTTGATATCAAGCGAATGTTGTCACTTCGGGAGTTGAGATGACCCCCTTTCTGGGTTGTAGCTTTTAACAGAAATGACAAACTATTAAGGGGATATACATTTTTGCCTTTCTGTTTGGACTCCTGGTACAAAATCAGCAGCAGCAGAAAGCAGTGCATAGCAAGAGCACAGATGAAGTAACTAATCTGATTCTAATCAGGGATGCATTTAGTTGTACTGTAAATTGATTAGCGTCAACAGAATCCAATTGATTGATTTTCCTGGACTGTAGTATTAGTAGTTGATGTACTGCTATTCCTTGGTGAGCGTACAGTCATGTTTGTCCTTTAAAAGACTAGTTGACTGAATTTGCTTGTACCTGGGATCTACCTGAGATTACCATACATTTTGACATTGACTTCTTTTGGCATAGGTTCCCCATGCAGAAGGGTTGTTACACCATGTTAGGGAAAAGAGAGAAGGTCAGTCAGGAATGGTGTTTTCATTGGCAACACTCTTTTCAGACTGAAATGACTCTTTATTCAACAAACTTGATTGTAATTGAAGGAACCAATATATCGTTTTGGAAAATGGCGAGTCTCAGACGTCACACATTTTCTCACTTTGGAATGAGAGCTTTTTTTTTGTTGTATTTTTGGTATTCACCCATATTACAAAGTATTCCTATGTAGTAACATTGTAATAACGATTGTTACAAGATTGCATTTACACACAGTTGTAGCAAATATAGGGTCTAATGACTGATAATTAATTACTTGGAATTAATTTAGCTACTATTTAAAAAATAATACTGTAATTACCTGGAGGTACCACTTAAAGACCTCCTCCAGAGGGAAAATGGTTCTGTACATTTGTGGTATACTCTTAGGTTAATCAACAGTGGGCGGCAGTGGGTGGCAATGATCCAGAGCAGCTCAACAGTGTTGATGTAGACAGAGCAGCTCAACAGTGTTGATGTAGACAGAGCAGCTCAACAGTGTTGATGTAGACAGAGCAGCTCAACAGTGTTGATGTAGACAGAGCAGCTCAACAGTGTTGATGTAGACAGAGCAGCTCAACAGTGTTGATGCAGACAGAGCAGCTCCAACAGTGTTGATGTAGACAGAGCAGCTCAACAGTGTTGATGCAGACAGAGCAGCTCCAACAGTGTTGATGGGGACAGAGCAGCTCAACAGTGTTGATGCAGACAGAGCAGCTCAACAGTGTTGATGCAGACAGAGCAGCTCAACAGTGTTGATGTAGACAGAGCAGCTCCAACACCAACAGTGTTGATGTAGACAGAGCAGCTCAACAGTGTTGATGTAGACAGAGCTTAGTTAGTTTCGCCCCCAGTGATGATGGTCTTTGGAGTTTCTGAAGCTCCAGCAGAACCAGAGTCAGTCCGTTATTCTTTCGTGCAGAGAGTCAGAGTCTGTTTTGGCCTCCTTCGTTGGTGGCCAACCAGAGCAGGAAACGTTCAGGTGAAAGAAGCTTGACTTCCTGAGGACCATGCCATGCCTCATGTGATCAATGCTTAAACGTTCAGTCAATACTTTTACAGTGTCTGAGTTGTGCTCTGGTCACATGCCGATGTGATTGCTTGAGAGGAACTCTCAAGTGTGTGTGTGTGTGTGTGTGCGTGTGTGTGTGTGTGTGTGTGTGTGTGTGTGTGTGTGTGTGTGTGTGTGTGTGTGTGTGTGTGTGCATAAATATGACATATCACAGTTTCTATTTCTCCGATTGATCATCTTTCATAGAATACAATACATTGCGTAATACATCAAAAAAACAATACAATGACGTTTTCATATTTAATACATCGACAGTCTTAACCTCAGACTCAGTTAATGATTTAACTCACCTACTGTAAAACTGTAGATTTAATTATTAATGAAATATTCCTTGCCTTCTTCACAACCTGATAATTATTAATAAAATATTCCTTGCCTTCTTCACAACCTGATAATCACAGTTTTATTCATAATCAGAATACCAACTGTATTGTCTTTGTTCAAATTGTCTTTGTTCTAATAGGGAGACAGAGAACAGGCAGTATTATGTTCAACCAGGAGCGTTCCTGTTCCTGGCAGTTCCTGGCAGTATCAAGGAATGTAGGTTTAGAGAGACGAGGCAGGGATTGGAAGATAGGTCATAGGATATTAAAACATTAAAACATCCCTCCCATAACTAGATAATCTCTACATCTGTTTCTGGTTTCACAAAATGTTTTTTTTTACTTGGGGAGCGAGAGAAATTGCATTGTTACATAGTAATTAATAAGTATTTGTTTTTATCACACAAATTGAGTTATTGCAGTACTACACAGATATAGAGCTACTTAATGCAATTTAAAGGTGCAATACGTAGCTTTTACCCCTTAAAAATGTCACTAAATAACCATGCAGAATTATTAGTTATCATTGTAACTGGTGCGTGCACCTGCCAAGAACCTGCCCTTCGGCCTGAATTTGCTTTTCTAAAATGTTTGGGATGCTTCTGGGTTAGGGTGTGGGATGCTTCTGGGTTAGGGTGTGGAATGCTTCTAGGTTAGGGTTAGGGTTAGGGTTAGGGTTAGGGTGTGGGATGCTTCTGGGCATCTACACCTTGCTGTGGGCGTGTAACCTGAGACTTGCTAAGTGTAGCTCATTTCCGTGTTCATGTTTCCAAAAACATTTAGAACGAGCGAAATAATGACTGCACTTTCAACCACACAGGTTGTTCGCGGTCATGTAACTATGACATTCCCTGGATAAAAACTTGGAAATGATTGACTGATTAATTGTTTCAGTTAGAAGTAGTTTGCATTGAGCAAGGGGAGGGAGAGAGGAGGAGACACTATTCTGAATTATTCTGAAAAGCGCAATCCTGCATATGGTACCTTTAACTAAACATTTGTAAGAAGACATTATCAAATATTTTGATAGTGTAAAGGTATTTAGATACAGTAAGCACACAATATTGAAGGAGGATCAGTGGTAAAAGACTATGAGAAAGCACCTGTGAGTTAGGGTTAGATGATAGATGAGATTCTAAGATGATATTTGATATTGAGATGAGTGCTCTGAAAGGTCAACAAATCAGTCACTACAGTATGACTAAGGCCTCTGTATTATAATTAACTAGAGAAACATTAATGAATTTATTATCTATTATTTATTTATTTAAATGAATAAATACTACATACATTTGTTATCCCCCTCTTGTCTTCTCCTCCCGCTGTCGATGTTTGTGTGATCTAGACATGTTTGGTTATCTACGGGAGCCGCGCCGAGAGTCACTTCTGAGCCAATGAGCCGACCTGCTGCAAGTAGGATGTGGGGCCATCGGTGACAGCAGTGATCGATAAGACAAAGACTACAGCCATCAAAGGGTTAGTATAAATGTCATTTGTATAAATGTGTTATGTATGAACTTATAGGGAATTATACTGTATGTACAAAGCATAGTTATAAGGCTATATGATTCTTCATAATAGCACCAACTATCTTATATGATCAAAATATCAGCCAATTAACTATCATCTATGTTTTGTGACAATTGCAGATCCAATTTCAAATCGCCTGATGTGTATCTGTATATTGTTTAATAATGTTTATCTGAAAATGCACCAGACTGAAGAATCTCCTCTGTCTTGTTTCCTCACAGCAGGAATGGCAATACCAAAGTATTGGTTGAGCATCTGTTGCCTTCTTGGTGGCCTTTATTTGGGAAACGAGTTAATTGAATTACCAAGTGTTGTTTCACAGGTATGTATACAGTATCATGTTTATATTGCTACATGGTGTCCAATCAAAATGCTGGATTATGTAGGTCAAGAGCATCAACACCTTAGTTTAGGATAACATTAGAGAACAAATGTGACAGAATGTTAGACTCTTGGCTGTAACTTCATGATAACAGTGACAGTTCTTGTACATTATTTGACACCATACTGCAATTACCACCAGCACATGCAATTACCACCAGCACATGCAATTACCACCAGCACATGCAATTACCACCAGCACATGCTGTGTTTAGGCTTTCTGTTTGTTTGAGTGGATAATGTGATCTTCATACTGTCACTGAAGACCCTTATTTAAAGCTCAACGTACAGTATGAGATCCTTTCACTTTAAGTACCTGTTAACCAGATTATACTAAACATATATAGATACAAGGCTACAGTATATTACAACATATATATTGTATATGTAATATATACACACTATAAAAAAAACTTTGAACTTGACAAAAGATACATTTTGACTTTGACTTTCATTCTTTTGGCATAGGTATCCAACGCAGAGGGATTGTTACACCATGTCAGGGAAAAGAGAGAAGGTCAGTCAGAAATGGTGCTTTTACTTCTTGGCAACACTCAAGTCAGACTGAAATTACATTTTAATGAACTTTTGATTGTAATTGAAGGGACCAATATATTGTTTTGGGAAATTACTTTTGACTAATATTTGATAATTTTGAACAGGTAGATTTGTTTTGCAAAGTAAACATTATAAAGAGAGCTTGACATTATGTACTACTCCTCAAAACCAACTCAATGCCTATGAAATAGTGTTCTTATCTTATAACTTCACTCTTTGGTTCCATTACAATCAATTCAGTGACAACAAATAGATGGAATTACATCATTGATGTTGAAGTTAATGTGGCAGACATTATATTAAATAGAAAAAATTAAGTCATCAGTGACTGTAAAAACGTTGAAACAGTTATTTTCACACTGTCATTATTGCAATAGTCTGACCCTCATCCCTGTCAATAGTCTGACTCTCATCCCTGCCGTCCATAGTATTACTCACAACCACCGAGTACACTGTGGACGTCGAACTCAATGTCACAGACTTAGACACGATAGAGAACCTGAGGATCATACTCAGCAACAAAAGTTTTCCTCAAACACTGACTGTCTCTGCAAACATCTCTGATCTTGACATTACCCATGGTAAGTTCATTATATTACTCACTCAGTAATAACTAAAGTTAGGTTCCCGTCATGTTTTGCATTGCGCCGGACAATACAAATTGTATTTATTATTATTAAATTAATTGATTATTGTATCTTGTTCAGTTTGCTACCCAAATGGATCTGGATTCCAGTGCAGATGTGAGGACCAGTTTGCTTGGTCATATAACAACTGTGTCACATATGGAGCCTGTGATGACATCACGAATGGCACATGTAGATGTATCAATGCCATTCCCCCTGATGGACAGTTCTGTCAGCCATACACAAGTAGGCCTACTGCAATTTGAGAAATACTTCCAACGTATCTTTGTTTCTTAACTTCTCATTGACACAAACATAATTATATACTGTTTATTGAACTACTAACTGAAATCTACTTCAACAGAAGCCCCCATTCTTTATGAATACATAATTGATGTTGAGATCAACACCACAGACATTGCACTGATAAATGAACTGAGAAACCTGTGGATAAATGTCAGTCTTCCAATGACAATCAGTGACACGGTAAACATCACTGATATTACCGTTACCACAGGTAAGAAGGTCGCAATGCTGTATACTGTAAGTGTGTGTACAAATAGTACACTAGTATATACACTAGTATGGTCATTGTTATTGTATTATTGAGTTAATCTTCTTGTTCCTCTACTGAAGTCTGCTCCGCGAACGAGACTGGGCACGAGTGCAGATGTGAGGACCAGTTCCGTTGGTCATGTGACAAGTGCACCACCTATGGGTCCTGTGATGACATCACTGGTGACACGTGTGGATGCATCAATGCCATTCCTCCAGATGGAGAGTACTGCCAGTCAGTACTCCACCAAAGTAAGCAGCAGCAGCCTGATAGGTGTAGGTGTTGTTACCAAGTTGTTAGATCTGTTGACTAAACAATATCATTTCTGCTTCCACCAACAGACTTCACAGCATGTCCAACAACAACAACAACAACAACAACAACAGACTCTCCAACAACAACAACAGACTCTGCAACAACGACACTAGGTACTCTTCAGACTGAAAAATGTTCTGATGAATAACACAAAAATCATTGCAATTTAAAGACTTGAATGTTGTAGATGAATGTCTGAATGATACAGACGTTAATATCTGAAAGATAATTAACTTGTTTCATGGTTTATTTCAAGTTTCCACAGTACCACCAACTCTGTATGAGTACATTGTTGATATTGAGGTGAACACAACAGACGTTACAGTGATCGATCAACTCAGGACCATTCTGAGAAACACCAGTTACCCCGTCACAATCAATAACCAGATAGGAATCACTGCTGTCAACATCTCTACAGGTAACAATATGGAACACTTTGATTTAGACTTGTTATCATTGTAAAAGTCTTTATTCGGTTTATGGATTGATATTTATTTTTCCATTCACCTTCCTGTTCTTCAGTTTGCCACTCAAACGCTACTGGATACCAGTGCAGATGTGAGGACCAGTTCCGTTGGTCATGTGACAAGTGCACCACCTATGGGTCCTGTGATGACATCACTGGTGACACGTGTGGATGCATCAATGCCATTCCTCCAGATGGAGAGTACTGCCAGTCAGTACTCCACCAAAGTAAGCAGCAGCAGCCTGATTGGTGTAGGTGTTGTTACCAAGTTGTTAGATCTGTTCACTAAACAATATCATTTCTGCTTCAACCAACAGACTTCACAGCATGTCCAACAACAACAACAACAACAACAACAGACTCTCCAACAACAACAACAGACTCTGCAACAACGACACTAGGTACTCTTCAGACTGAAAAATGTTCTGATGAATAACGCAAAAATCATTGCAATTTAAAGACTTGAATGTTGTAGATGAATGACTGAATGATCCAGATGTTAATACTTGAAAGCTAATTAACTTGTTTCATGGTTTATTTCAAGTTTCCACAGTACCACCAACTCTGTATCAGTACATTGTTGATATTGAGGTGAACACCACAGACACTACAGTGATCGATCAACTCAGGACCATTCTGAGAAACACCAGTTACCCCATCACAATCAATAACCAGATAGGAATCACTGCTGTCAACATCTCTACAGGTAACAATATGGAACAATTTGATTTAGACTTGTTATCATTGTAAAAGTCTTTATTCGGTTTATGGATTGATATTTATTTTTCCATTCACCTTCCTGTTCTTCAGTTTGCCACCCAAACGCTAATGGATACCAGTGCAGATGTGAGGACCAGTTCCGTTGGTCATGTGACAAGTGCACCACCTATGGGTCCTGTGATGACATCACTGGTGACACGTGTGGATGCATCAATGCCATTCCTCCAGATGGAGAGTACTGCCAGTCAGTACTCCACCAAAGTAAGCAGCAGCAGCCTGATTGGTTAGGTCATGGTTCCCAAAGTACCTCAACCGATCCTGTGATAGATGAAAGGGAGTAACAATTGTATTTCCATGATTCCTGAATCTTCCTAATGGAAGTGCCACAGATTTACAATTATTATTTAATATCATGAGAAAATACTGAACTCCTCAATTGTTTCATGTACTGCCACAATTGATGTATTTGGGCTAATCACAAATAATAGAACATCCCCTGCATAAAGACAGATTCTGAAATGTCTATGAACACTCTCAAAGGTCTGTTCTAATTGCCTAAGCCAGTGCTCCATGTCTACAGCAAACAACAGGGGTGAAAAGGGCAACCCTGTCCGGTTCCCCTCTCCTGGTTAAATGAGAGAGATGCCAGGCTGTTAACCACCACTGTTGCTTGTAGGGATGAATACAGTCATATTATCCGGTCTTTGAATGTGTTTCCAATAAAGAAACGATTTAGAAGCTCAAATGTATATTTCCACTATTCATTCTTATCTCTGTAATATGATTTCTGCTTCACCCAACAGACTTTACAGCATGTCCAACAACAACAACAGACTCTCCAACAACAACACAAGGTGCTCTTAAATACTTAGAACTTAATATTCTGATAAATTACTCAAAAACAAAAGCAATGTAACAACTTCATTGCTGTAAATGAATGACTGAATGATACAGACTTTAATATCTGAAAGCTAATTAACTTGTTTCATGGTTTCTTTCAAGTTTCCACAGCCCCACCAACTCTGTATGAGTACATTGTTGATATTGAGGTGAACACCACAGACTCTACAGTGATCGATCAACTCAGGACCAGTCTGAAAAACACCAGTTACCCCATCACAATCAATAACCAGATTAGAATCACTGCTGTCAACATCTCTACAGGTAACAATATGGAACATTTTGATTTAGACTTGTTATCATTGTAAAAGTCTTTATTCGGTTTATGGATTGATATTTATTTTTCCATTCACCTTCCTGTTCTTCAGTTTGCCACTCAAACGCTACTGGATACCAGTGCAGATGTGAGGACCAGTTCCGTTGGTCATGTGACAAGTGCACCACCTATGGGTCCTGTGATGACATCACTGGTGACACGTGTGGATGCATCAATGCCATTCCTCCAGATGGAGAGTACTGCCAGTCAGTACTCCACCAAAGTAAGCAGCAGCAGCCTGATTGGTGTAGGTGTTGTTACCAAGTTGTTAGATCTGTTCACTAAACAATATCATTTCTGCTTCAACCAACAGACTTCACAGCATGTCCAACAACAACAACAACAACAACAACAGACTCTCCAACAACAACAACAGACTCTGCAACAACAACACTAGGTACTCTTCAGACTGAAAAATGTTCTGATGAATAACGCAAAAATCATTGCAATTTAAAGACTTGAATGTTGTAGATGAATGACTGAATGATCCAGATGTTAATACTTGAAAGCTAATTAACTTGTTTCATGGTTTATTTCAAGTTTCCACAGTACCACCAACTCTGTATCAGTACATTGTTGATATTGAGGTGAACACCACAGACACTACAGTGATCGATCAACTCAGGACCATTCTGAGAAACACCAGTTACCCCATCACAATCAATAACCAGATAGGAATCACTGCTGTCAACATCTCTACAGGTAACAATATGGAACAATTTGATTTAGACTTGTTATCATTGTAAAAGTCTTTATTCGGTTTATGGATTGATATTTATTTTTCCATTCACCTTCCTGTTCTTCAGTTTGCCACCCAAACGCTACTGGATACCAGTGCAGATGTGAGGACCAGTTCCGTTGGTCATGTGACAAGTGCACCACCTATGGGTCCTGTGATGACATCACTGGTGACACGTGTGGATGCATCAATGCCATTCCTCCAGATGGAGAGTACTGCCAGTCAGTACTCCACCAAAGTAAGCAGCAGCAGCCTGATTGGTTCGGTCATGGTTCCCAAAGTACCTCAACCGATCCTGTGATAGATGAAAGGGAGTAACAATTGTATTTCCATGATTCCTGAATCTTCCTAATGGAAGTGCCACAGATTTACAATTATTATTTAATATCATGAGAAAATACTGAACTCCTCAATTGTTTCATGTACTGCCACAATTGATGTATTTGGGCTAATCACAAATAATAGAACATCCCCTGCATAAAGACAGATTCTGAAATGTCTATGAACACTCTCAAAGGTCTGTTCTAATTGCCTAAGCCAGTGCTCCATGTCTACAGCAAACAACAGGGGTGAAAAGGGCAACCCTGTCCGGTTCCCCTCTCCTGGTTAAATGAGAGAGATGCCAGGCTGTTAACCACCACTGTTGCTTGTAGGGATGAATACAGTCATATTATCCGGTCTTTGAATGTGTTTCCAATAAAGAAACGATTTAGAAGCTCAAATGTATATTTCCACTATTCACTCTTATCTCTGTAATATGATTTCTGCTTCACCCAACAGACTTTACAGCATGTCCAACAACAACAACAGACTCTCCAACAACAACACAAGGTGCTCTTAAATACTTAGAACTTAATATTCTGATAAATTACTCAAAAACAAAAGCAATGTAACAACTTCATTGCTGGAAATGAATGACTGAATGATACAGACTTTAATATCTGAAAGCTAATTAACTTGTTTCATGGTTTCTTTCAAGTTTCCACAGCCCCACCAACTCTGTATGAGTACATTGTTGATATTGAGGTGAACACCACAGACTCTACAGTGATCGATCAACTCAGGACCAGTCTGAGAAACACCAGTTACCCCATCACAATCAATAACCAGATTAGAATCACTGCTGTCAACATCTCTACAGGTAACAATATAGAACAATTTGTTTTAGATTTGTTCTCATTGTAAAAGTCTTTATTCTGCTTATTGATTGATATTTATTTTTCATTCACCTTCCTGTTCTTCAGTTTGCCACTCAAACGCTACTGGATACCAGTGCAGATGTGAGGACCAGTTCCGTTGGTCATGTGACAAGTGCACCACCTATGGGTCCTGTGATGACATCACTGATGACACGTGTGGATGCATCAATGCCATTCCTCCAGATGGAGAGTACTGCCAGTCAGTACTCCACCAAAGTAAGCAGCAGCAGTCTGATTGGTGTAGGTGTTGTTACCAAGTTGTTAGATCTGTTCACTAAACAATATCATTTCTGCTTCAACCAACAGACTTCACAGCATGTCCAACAACAACAACAACAACAACAACAACAACAACAACAACAACAGACTCTCCAACAACGACAACAGACTCTGCAACAACGACACCAGGTACTCTTCAGACTGAAAAATGTTCAGATGAATAACGCAAAAATCATTGCAATTTAAAGACTTGAATGTCGTAGATGTATGACTGAATGATCCAGATGTTAATACTTGAAAGCTAATTAACTTGTTTCATGGTTTATTTCAAGTTTCCACAGCCCCACCAACTCTGTATGAGTACATTGTTGATATTGAGGTGAACACCACAGACGTTACAGTGATCGATCAACTCAGGACCATTCTGAGAAACACCAGTTACCCCATCACAATCAATAACCAGATAGGAATCACTGCTGTCAACATCTCTACAGGTAACAATATGGAACAATTTGTTTTAGGTTTGTTCTCGTTGTAAAAGTCTTTATTCAGTTTATGGATTGATATTTATTTTTCATTCACCTTCCTGTTCTTCAGTTTGCCACTCAAACGCTACTGGATACCAGTGCAGATGTGAGGACCAGTTCCGTTGGTCATGTGACAAGTGCACCACCTATGGGTCCTGTGATGACATCACTGATGACACGTGTGGATGCATCAATGCCATTCCTCCAGATGGAGAGTACTGCCAGTCAGTACTCCACCAAAGTAAGCAGCAGCAGCCTGATTGGTGTAGGTGTTGTTACCATGTTGTTAGATCTGTTCACTAAACAATGTCATTTCTGCTTCAACCAACAGACTTCACAGCATGTCCAACAACAACAACAACAACAATAACAACAACAGACTCTCCAACAACAACAACAACAGACTCTCCAACAACAACAACAGACTCTGTAACAACGACACCAGGTACTCTTCAGACTGAAAAATGTTCTGATGAATAACGCAAAAATCATTGCAATTTAAAGACTTGAATGTCGTAGATGCATGACTGAATGATCCAGATGTTAATACTTGAAAGCTAATTAACTTGTTTCATGGTTTATTTCAAGTTTCCACAGTACCACCAACTCTGTATGAGTACATTGTTGATATTGAGGTGAACACCACAGACACTACAGTGATCGATCAACTCAGGACCAGTCTGAGAAACACCAGTTACCCCATCACAATCAATAACCAGATAGGAATCACCGCTGTCAACATCTCTACAGGTAACAATATAGAACAATTTGTTTTAGACTTGTTCTAGTTGTAAAAGTCTTTATTCTGTTTATGGATTGATATTTATTTTTCATTCACCTTCCTGTTCTTCAGTTTGCCACTCAAACGCTACTGGATACCAGTGCAGATGTGAGGACCAGTTCCGTTGGTCATGTGACAAGTGCACCACCTATGGGTCATGTGATGACATCACTGATGACACGTGTGGATGCATCAATGCCATTCCTCCAGATGGAGAGTACTGCCAGTCAGTACTCCACCAAAGTAAGCAGCAGCAGCCTGATTGGTGTAGGTGTTGTTGCCAAGTTGTTAGATCTGTTCACTAAACAATATCATTTCTGCTTCAACCAACAGACTTCACAGCATGTCCAACAACAACAACAACAACAACAACAACAACAACAACAACAACAACAGACTCTCCAACAACAACAACAACAACAACAACAACAACAACAGACTCTCCGACAACGACACCAGGTACTCTTAAGACTGAAAAATGTTCTGATGAATAACGTAAAAATCATTGCAATTTAAAGACTTGAATGTCATAGATGCATGACTGAATGATACAGACTTTAATATCTGAAAGCTAATTAACTTGTTACACTGTTTCTTTCAAGTTTCCACAGCCCCACCAACTCTGTATCAGTACATTGTTGATATTGAGGTGAACACCACAGATGTTACAGTGATCGATCAACTCAGGACCAGTCTGAGAAACACCAGTTACCCCGTCACAATCAATAACCAGATAGGAATCACTGCTGTCAACATCTCTACAGGTAACAATATAGAACAATTTGATTTAGACTTGTTCTAGTTGTAAAAGTCTTTATTCGGTTTATGGATTGATATTTATTTTTCCATTCACCTTCCTGTTCTTCAGTTTGCCACTCAAACGCTACTGGATACCAGTGCAAATGTGAGGACCAGTTCCGTTGGTCATGTGACAAGTGCACCACCTATGGGTCCTGTGATGACATCACTGATGACACGTGTGGATGCATCAATGCCATTCCTCCAGATGGAGAGTACTGCCAGTCAGTACTCCACCAAAGTAAGCAGCAGCAGCCTGATTGGTTCGGTCATGGTTCCCAAAGTACCTCAACCGATCCTGTGATAGATGAAAGGGAGTAACAATTGTATTTCCATGATTCCTGAATCTTCCTAATGGAAGTGCCACAGATTTACAATTGTTATTTAATATCATGTGAAAATACTGAACTCCTCAATTGTTTCATGTACTGCCACAATTGATGTATTTGGGCTAATCACAAATAATAGAACATCCCCTGCATAAAGACAGATTCTGAAATGTCTATGAACACTCTCAAAGGTCTGTTCTAATTGCCTAAGCCAGTGCTCCATGTCTACAGCAAACAACAGGGGTGAAATGGGCAACCCTGTCCGGTTCCCCTCTCCTGGTTAAATGAGAGAGATGCCAGGCTGTTAACCACCACTGTTGCTTGTAGGGATGAATACAGTCATATTATCCGGTCTTTGAATGTGTTTCCAATAAAGAAACGATTTAGAAGCTCAAATGTATATTTCCACTATTCATTCTTATCTCTGTAATATGATTTCTGCTTCACCCAACAGACTTTACAGCATGTCCAACAACAACAACAGACTCTCCAACAACAACACAAGGTGCTCTTAAATACTTAGAACTTAATATTCTGATAAATTACTCAAAAACAAAAGCAATGTAACAACTTCATTGCTGTAAATGAATGACTGAATGATACAGACTTTAATATCTGAAAGCTAATTAACTTGTTTCATGTTTTCTTTCAAGTTTCCACAGCCCCACCAACTCTGTATGAGTACATTGTTGATATTGAGGTGAACACCACAGACGTTACAGTGATCGATCAACTCAGGACCAGTCTGAGAAACATCAGTTACCCCATCACAATCAATAACCAGATACAAATCACTGATGTCGACTTCACGACAGGTAACAATATTATTTGTTTTACATTTGTCCTTATTGTTAAACTCATAATCCACTATATGGATTTATATTTATTTTTCATTCACCTTCCTGTTCTTCAGTTTGCCACTCAAACGCTACTGGATACCAGTGCAGATGTGAGGACCAGTTCCGTTGGTCATGTGACAAGTGCACCACCTATGGGTCCTGTGATGACATCACTGATGACACGTGTGGATGCATCAATGCCATTCCTCCAGATGGAGAGTACTGCCAGTCAGTACTCCACCAAAGTAAGCAGCAGCAGCCTGATTGGTGTAGGTGTTGTTACCATGTTGTTAGATCTGTTCACTAAACAATGTCATTTCTGCTTCAACCAACAGACTTCACAGCATGTCCAACAACAACAACATCAACAACAACAACAACAACAACAACAACAGACTCTCCAACAACAACAATAACAACAACAACAACAACAACAGACTCTCCAACAACGACACCAGGTACTCTTAAGACTGAAAAATGTTCTGATGAATAACGTAAAGATAATTGCAATTTAAAGACTTGAATGTCATAGATGCATGACTGAATGATACAGACTTTAATATCTGAAAGCTAATTAACTTGTTACACTGTTTCTTTCAAGTTTCCACAGTTCCTCCAACTCTGTATCAGTACATTGTTGATATTGAGGTGAACACCACAGACACTACAGTGATCGATCAACTCAGGACCAGTCTGAGAAACACCAGTTACCCCGTCACAATCAATAACCAGATAGGAATCACTGCTGTCAACATCTCTACAGGTAACAATATAGAACAATTTGATTTAGACTTGTTCTAGTTGTAAAAGTCTTTATTCTGTTTATGGATTGATATTTATTTTTCCATTCACCTTCCTGTTCTTCAGTTTGCCACTCAAACGCTACTGGATACCAGTGCAGATGTGAGGACCAGTTCCATTGGTCATGTGACAAGTGCACCACCTATGGGTCCTGTGATGACATCACTGATGACATGTGTGGATGCATCAATGCCATTCCTCCAGATGGAGAGTACTGCCAGTCAGTACTCCACCAAAGTAAGCAGCAGCAGCCTGATTGGTGTAGGTGTCGTTACCAAGTTGTTAGATCTGTTCACTAAACAATATCATTTCTGCTTCAACCAACAGACTTCACAGCATGTCCAACAACAACAACAACAACAACAACAACAACAACAACAACAACAACAACAATAACAACACCACCAGGTACTTTAGACTAAAATATGTACTGATGAATTACTCCATAACCATAGCAATGTAAATAGTTCAATTTAGATGTGTGAATGTACAGACCTTAATATATGAAAGCTAATTAACTTGTGACAAAGTTTGTTTCAAGTTTCCACCATAACACAAGCTCTGAACAAGTACATTGTTGATATTGAGGTGAACACCACAGACGTTACAGTGATAGATCAACTGCCGATTAGTCGTACCCAGTTTTTAATAAACTGTATATGCAACACAATTTCCAGATTAAGTAAAATAAGGACCCTGTAGCAATTCATAACACTTTTTTTTTTTCACTGAACTGGTTTAGAATATGTCATTTCAGAGCAAAATGTGTGAAAACAGATTTCAGGCATTCATTGTTGACAACTTGACATAGACCATATCAGTCAGTTTCCCCTCTTATTTAGTCTCTACAACACCTGTTGCCACAACAAGTGTCATTGATTGTAGGTATATTGTATTATAGATGAATAAAGCCTGTCCTTGAACCTATATCATTATGATAGGTGTTGGATACAATGTTATTATTTGACAGTAACAATTGACTCTTTTTTGATTTTACTTTTCTGTATTGCATCTACATCAATTGTTGCAACAACAGAACATACACCAGCTTGTAAGCACTTACAGTAATCCCTGAGTATTCATGCATTTTCTTTCTTTCATTAATGGTCAATCAAAGCAAAAGGGATTGAATTATATTCCTGTCAGTGTACATCTGTTGAGGCTTACAATATGTACCTTTACTCAATCCACTCTCATCATCAACAGCCAATACTACAGCCTCCCCCACAACGACAGAACTGACCACTGTTACCAGTAAGTGTATTTCAGAACTGGCCACCAAGTGCCATTTCGTGTTGTTGAACAAAACTTGTCTGAGTTTATTATAAATGTAAGTTAATCTATTACTATTTATTGTTCATATAATCCATCAAACCTCCTAAAAGTCTCCCACGATATCACATATTCTTGTCTGTAGTTTCTACAACTGTTGGCACCACAACAGAACAGAGCAAGTATCACAAATGTGTTAATCAAATGGTCCGTCCAATCAAATGGTCCGTCCAATCAAATGGTCCGTCCTAAACAGTCTCACGATGTCACTCCTCTCTCACTCTCTGCTGTAGGTTCTACAACACCTGTACTGGCTACCACACAACTGACCACTACCACTGAACCCACAACACAACTAACCACTACCCCTGAACCCACAACACAACTAACCACTACCACTGAACACACCACACAACTGACCACTACCCCTGAACCCACAACACAACTGACCACTACGCCTGAACCCACAACACAACTGACCACTACCACTGAACACACCACACAACTGACCACTACGCCTGAACCCACAACACAACTGACCACTACCACTGAACACACCACACAACTGACCACTACCCCTGAACCCACAACACAACTGACCACTACCCCTGAACCCACAACACAACTGACCACTACCCCTGAACCCACAACACAACTGACCACTACCCCTGAACCCACAACACAACTGACCACTACCCCTGAGCCCACAACACAACTGACCACTACACCTGAGCCCACAACACAAATGACCACTACACCTGAGCCTACAACACAACTGACCACTACGCCTGAACCCACAACACAATTGACCACTACCCCTGAACCCACAACACAACTGACCACTACCCCTGAACCCACAACACAACTGACCACTACGCCTGAACCCACAACACAACTGACCACTACCCCTGAACCCACAACACAACTGACCACTACACCTGAGCCCACAACACAACTGACAACTACCCCTGAACCCACAACACAACTGACCACCACCCCTGAACCCACAACACAACTGACCACTACCCCCGAACCCACAACACAACTGACCACTACACCTGAGCCCACAACGCAACTGACCACTACCCCTGAACCCACAACACAACTGACCACTACCCCTGAACCCACAACACAATTGACCACTACCCCTGAACCCACAACACAACTGACCACTACCCCTGAACCCACAACACAACTGACCACTACCCCTGTACCCACAACACAACTGACCACTACGCCTGAACCCACAACACAACTGACCACTACCCCTGAACCCACAACACAACTGACCACTACCCCTGAGCCCACAACACAACTGACCACTACCCCTGAACCCACAACACAACTGACCACTACGCCTGAACCCATAACACAACTGACCACTACACCTGAGCCCACAACACAAATGACCACTACACCTGAGCCTACAACACAACTGACCACTACGCCTGAACCCACAACACAACTGACCACTACCCCTGAACCCACAACACAACTGACCACTACACCTGAACCCACAACACAACTGACCACTACCCCTGAACCCACAACACAACTGACCACTACCCCTGAACCCACAACACAACTGACCACTACCCCTGAACCCACAACGCAACTGACCACTACACCTGAGCCTACAACACAACTGACCACTACGCCTGAACCCACAACACAACTGACCACTACGCCTGAACCCACAACACAACTGACCACTACCCCTGAACCCACAACACAACTGACCACTACGCCTGAACCCACAACACAACTGACCACTACCCCTGAACCCACAACACAACTGACCACTACCCCCGAACCCACAACACAACTGACCACTACCCCTGAACCCACAACACAACTGACCACTACCCCCGAACCCACAACACAACTGACCACTACCCCTGAACCCACAACACAATTGACCACTACCCCTGAACCCACAACACAACTGACCACTACGCCTGAACCCACAACACAACTGACCACTACCCCTGAACCCACAACACAACTGACCACTACCCCTGAACCCACAACACAACTGACCACTACCCCTGAGCCTACAACACAACTGACCACTACCCCCGAACCCACAACACAACTGACCACTACCCCTGAACCCACAACACAATTGACCACTACCCCTGAACCCACAACACAACTGACCACTACCCCTGAACCCACAACACAACTGACCACTACCCCTGTACCCACAACACAACTGACCACTACGCCTGAACCCACAACACAACTGACCACTACCCCTGAACCCACAACACAACTGACCACTACCCCTGAACCCACAACACAACTGACCACTACCCCTGAACCCACAACACAACTGACCACTACCCTTGAACCCACAACACAACTAACCACTACCCCTGAACCCACAACACAACTAACCACTACCCCTGAACCCACAACAATCCTGACCACAGCAACCAGTACATGTAAGTACTGTAAAAAAAAAGAAGAAAAGTTTATGTTTGGCAGAATACTCATGAATTTAGGTGACGTATATAAATCAGTGTCTTATCACTTCTTTCTGAAAAAAACATCACCAGTAACAACTCCAGCAACAGAAAAACCAACAACTGCACTGAGTACAACTACTACCACAACAACAACAATTGCCAAGCCTACGGCAACAACAACTATAACTACAATTTCACCAACAGACAAAACAACTAAAATACCTACCACAACAACAACAACAACAACTACAAGTTCACCAACAGACCTACCAACAGACCTACCAATACCTACCACAACAACAACCACTGCAACAACCACCACAACCACATCACCTGGTACGTACCCATTCAAAATATATCTGCATCAACAAGTTCCTCTTCCTCCAGTTGTTTTGGTTTTATTTGTATTATTGTTTTCTCTTCTTGTGTTTTTAATTTTAGGTCCAGAAATTGTGTTAAACTTTTCATTCAGAATTGACCGAACCTTCACAGCGGACTTAAATGTCGACACAAGTACCACATACAGAGAATTCATAAATGGTATAGAGCCAACCGTAAGTGCATGCCTCAAATTCCATCTTATTGGAATTTATATTGTCGATATTTCAATAAATCGAGAATATGTCTTAGGTATTAGAAACATCGTCACGTTTTTACTGTCTGCATAATCACCATTGTCTCTGACAGATCCAGCAACAGTATGCTCGCACAATGACAGGGTTTGTTTCAAGTGCAATAACAGGATTCAGGTGAGTGTGGCTGCATCCACCATTGTTATGAAAGCAAGTAATGCCCACTCATTTATGATGTGTCTATTTGTTTTGTCGTTGGTTTCAAACAGGCCAGGGAGTGTTTTTGTAGATTACAATGTCAGGACAACTGCTGCAAATCCTGCTGAAATCTCCCAGGCCAATGCAGTAATTCAGACAGACCTTCAGGAGACTTTTCGTATTTTTCCAGATTCTTTCAGAACCATTTTTAACAGTAAGGCCACAGAGATAAATGTTTATATTCTTCTTACATGATGACAAGTTAAAATGGAAATGCTGTCAATGTCGATTTCACAAAACTTAGGGACCAATCACGTTTCCTCTTCCAAGGTTTACAGAAGATACCTTACACACCAAATCCCATGTACTCTGGTGGGACAATGACTGTGACGTGTGGGCCCCCTCCTACCACTGTGGCCACTGGAGAGACGCAGGCCGTTGAGTGGAGAGTAAAAGGGAACGTTATAACATCTACCTCTGGAAGGTTCAGAGTCTATAAAGACACGGAGCAGAAACTTGATGTCAGAGAGGTCATTACTGGTGATGCAGGTAAGTGAAACAGTAGCTTGGTTGGTGTCGTACAGTGGGGATATTATTTATTGTGTAATTACTGTGTTATTAGCTAGTTATTAACTAGTATTAGCTCGGTTAAATTTAGGTTTTTCTGCAATTAAAACATAATCTGCCCTGGGGCAAACCCTCAAAAGTTCCAAATGAATTTTAAAAAAAAATGATGTTTATAATTATTTTAGTCAATATTTGTTTCTTGACTCTGTTTATATTGTTTTATTAAAGGACTTTATGAATGTACTCTGCGGGGTGGAGGAATAGATTTCCATCAGAGTGGAGAAATTCTGATTTTAGCTGCTCCCAATATTCAAACAAACAGAGAAGTCAATGCCCGGTGTGTGGAGGGAAGCACTCGGGAACTTCGGTGTTGTGTGCAGTTACCCTTTGCGGTCCAATGGAAGGATGGAAATACAGTACTAGACACAGGTAACATTCAGCTATACTCAATACCTCTTTGGGATGTTCTACATTTCATGACAATCTGGCTATATGTTTTTATGAATTCCTTACAGTGACTGATGAGAACTGCGAAACATATACCTACAATGTGGGAAACTGCAATGCAGAACAAGTGCTCACATTTAAATGTGAGGTGAAAGATCTACCCACTTATGCAACCACTACAACACTAACCATTTTCAGAGAGGGTAGGTACTGAATATGAAGTTGTCAAAAAAGTTCAGATTTAGAATTTATGCTCAATCAATCAATTAATCAACCAAACGTTATTTGCACAGCAGTACTTCGTACTAACTTATCCTTTTGCATTTTTTAAGATTTTGTTTGCCAGGACAATGTATATGGTGATGGTCGCTTGAATGACAGAGCAGTGGTAGAGTGTAACGAAGATGAGGTCGGAGGAAAGACTGCGATTTGTGAAAGTAACGGAGAATGGAGACTTGTGGAAGACACGTGTATCTTGTCTGAAATTAATGACTTACTGACCACATCTCAGGTACAGCAAGACTTCTCCATGGTGATCATCATCACCGATAAACAAATGCAGTTTTAGGGTTTATTTCATATTTTGAAAAAAGATTTCTTAGCAATTTAAGATACCTGTAAGAAATATGATGGCAGTTATTGTCCCAATGACAGTGCTTACACCCATTTGAAAATAAGTCTGAACTCCGATAAAGTGTCTTGCCGATCAATGATTGTATATTTAATTTATTGTCCCTGTCAGGAATTGGATGAGATGACAGTTCCAGCATTTCTGGAAGAACTCAGTACAACCACACAAAGGCTGGAGGAGAAGATCACAACATCTACTGGAACTATCCTTGCCATTGTTGACATTCTGAACACTGTTGTTAATGCTTCAACAAATGTCAGTCAGCCTGTAATACAGGTATGTAGAGAGCAAACAAAACAGTGCTGCAATGATCAGGGGAGGCTGGTGGAGGTAGAAATCAGAGGAGGGCTCATTGTACTGCATGGAATGGAATGAGGAATGGTATCACACACGTGTGTTTTGATACCAATGCCATTCCTTATTCCGTCCATGCATTACAATGAGCCCGTCCTCTGAGTTCTACCTCCACCAGCCTCCCCTGAAGTTACTGAATGCACAATGCACATCAAAGGACACTCAACAATGTTTCCATTCCATGCATTATAATGAGCCTGTCCTCCGATTTCTGCCTCCTCTGATCCACACTAAGGATATCAGAAGGGAAAAAAGAACAAGCCTTGACAAAACTGTAGATGCTGGAGTAGCTGTATGCTTGTGTTTTTTCTTGCAATCCTACCACTAAAATCAAAGACATTAGTGACTAAATGAAGATTTCTCTTTTGATCTGTAGAATTTTCTGGAAACTGTGGACGTCTTGGTTTCTGATGACGCAAGAGACTCCTGGACTGTTCTAAATGCCAACGAAACCCTGAACACCAGTTCTTTGTTACTGGGCTCCCTAGAAACCATTACAGATGGACTGGTTGGGGACGCGTTTTCTTTCTCAACTCAGCGCATCCTGTTAAACAGGGACACCGTTGAAAACTCGTTCAGCGCAGACCTGAACTCCAGTGTCGAGTTAGACATTCCTGAAATTGATTCTCGCGCCCTCTTCATTAACACCATAACATTCTCCTCCCTCAACAATGTCTTACCTGCCAGGAACGGCAGCAATCAGAGTGCCAACGACAACACAATCAATGGGTTTGTTGTGCTGATAAGGTTGAATGTGACGATTGATAATGTGACCTTGAGCTTCGATAAGGTTAACCAGTCCCTTACGGCCAATCCCCAGTGTGTGTTCTGGAACTTCAGTCTCTTTGACGGTATCGGGGGATGGGATGACCAAGGATGTGAACTGCAGTCTGATCAGAACGGAACTGTCACCTGTAACTGTAACCATCTCACCTCCTTCTCCATCCTGATGTCGTCCTCCATTCCCGAAGCAATACGAGAAATTCTAGATTTAATATCGTACATCGGAGTGGGCATATCAATGGGGAGCTTGGTCATATGTCTCATTATTGAGGGGGTTGTATGGAAGGCCATGACAAGGAACAGCACTTCCTACATGCGTCACGTCTCCATAGTGAACATCGCTGTGTCTCTCCTGATCGCCGACATCTGGTTCATCATTGGGGCCGCGATAGCGAACAATCCGGCTGAGAACCCAGGTGAAGACTTCACAACACCAGTGGGTCCGTGTACCGCCGCGACATTTTTCATCCACCTTTTCTACCTCGCCCTGTTCTTTTGGATGCTCGTCACGGGCCTCCTCCTTTTCTACCGGACAATCATGGTCTTCTCCCACATGTCAAGGTCGACAATGCTGGCTATCGGCTTCTCCGTGGGATACGGCGCGCCTCTTATTATCGCCGTGGTTACCGTGGCCGCGACAGCTCCGAGTGGTGGCTACATTAGGGAAAGAGACGCATGTTGGCTAAACTTTGATAAGACCATGGCCCTCCTGGCGTTTGTGATCCCTGCCCTGAGCATAGTGCTCATCAACTTTTTAATCCTGATCGTGGTTCTGTATACAATTCTGAGGAGAGGTTCTGGGGACTCCAGCCAACCAGATGAGAAGAATGCTATGATGGTCATCGCCAGGTGTCTGGCCATTCTGACGCCCTTCTTTGGACTTACCTGGGCGCTGGGAGTAGGAACCATGACTAATCCAGAGAATGTAGCCATCCATATTGCGTTTGCATTCTTCAATTCATTACAGGTAACTGCACATGTATTGGTGGGTTTCTGGTTCTAGTTTCATACACATAAATCCTTGTTTCACATTTCCAAATATAATGCTCCTAACTAAGGCCATTTGGGTACAGTAATAAGTCCTGAAGTGTCAAATGATTACAAACATAACAATGTTTTGTGAAATACTGTACAGTGTGGTATCCACAGAACATTAATACGAAATTCTTCATTCCATTTTTCCATTTCCAAGGGTTTCTTCATTTTGGTGTTTGGCACACTTCTAGATGCCAAGGTATGTGTGTGTGTGTGCGTGCGTGCGTGCGTGCGTGCGTGCGTGCGTGCGTGCGTGTGTGTGTAAAGTCCTTACATTATTACCAATATATTTTTTGAAGAGTGTTGTGTTAGTGTAAGTATGTGCTGATTCGGACATATCATCTGCTTTCAGATCCGGGCAGCTATACTAGGAACATTGTCTTACACAGTAAACGGCTCGAACCGTACAAGGGTAAGAACATCTTTACACACTGTTACTATTTTATGTTCTATTCTTTAATGTTAATTGCATGTTATGCTTGTTTATGCAGGTACACATGTCATACTGTAAACTGTATTATAAATCTCTGCACACCTAAGGATAAAACAATTAAGTGTAATTGGTGTAGATTAGTAATACAAATAATACAAATACATACAATTTATATAGCACTTTTTTCAAGACCTGAATACTAACGTTTTGTTGTTGTAAAGAGTATTCAGGTCTTGAAAAAAGCTATTGTAGGGACAGAGAAAATAAAAGATATTAGAGCAAACTACATTTACATTTACATGTATGGCATTTATCAGACGCCTTTATGCAAAGCGACTTACAACAAATACATTTGTTTAAGTAAGTGAATCATCCGTCCATCCATGGATGATTCATCAAGTGAATCATCCATCCATCCATGGATGATTCATCAAGTGAATCATCCATCCATTATAAGAAAAAGTAATCTATGAAATAAAAGTCATTTGAGGACAGTACGAGCATGGTCTACTTTGTTATCATCTCCCTCATCCTCATTTGACAGAAACAACGTTTCTATATTGTTCAGTTGGGTCTTGATAGTTTCAGATCAGGTTTGCTACCTCAGGTTTCTATTGAGTCATACAGTCCACATGTCGTATCTTCATTCCAGAGCACCGGTGCGGGAACAGGTGGGACATCGTCGACCAGTGCACTGGACTTCTTCAGAAGACTGGGGAGGAGGAGTAAGTCAATGTGTAGATAAGAAACATCTTGTTTGTTGAGATTTGTTGAGTTTCACTACGGTATCTTCCTGTGTCTAGGTATTTAACTGTATCTGACCTTATTTCTTTCGGTTTTCCAGATGGCCAAAATACCTCAGGGGGTACAAATTCCAGCAGCAATGGTGGTGTTTCAGAGTCTCTCAACCCCTAATTCAATGCAGCAAAGTCTCTGGTAACACTTGATATTCAGTTGCTCTTACGCTGCACTTTTGTAATAAAGCTGAAATAATAAATCTGAAATATAACTCTAAGCATGTTTAGAGTAGTATAATATATATACTACTATATATATATATGGTTTAGGGTTATATATATATATATATATATATATATATATATATATATATATATATATACATTGTTTCCCAGACCTGGAGAATCTTGTTCTGACTGTTCAGGTGCAAAAAAGATCCTAGTAATTTATGGTCAGTTTACAGGGTTATTGAGTTTAATAGGGATTAAGAAAGAGAGAGTGGCACTTTACATACTGTATTGTATTGAAGGACTTGTTTTAATGCATGATGAAGTTATTCCAGAAGGCAACATTTTACTAGAATTGATGGACAGACATTCAGAGTATGAGCAAACTTCATAGGTCACTTTGCTGCTACTGTGCAGCCATCTTAAGTATTATACTGTACAACAGAGAATGTTGTTTTACTCTGCAACATTATGTTAATTGGGATTTCATGATTTGTTTGCCTTTTATCACTTATTCATTTGTTAAGATGAAGAATGCTCAACCGTCACCTGCATATGGAATGTGCCATTGTCATCCAATGTGTCTTCAGTATTTGTTAAAAACCAATTAAAAGATGTTCAAAAACCAAAAGATTGAGTATGTTTTTGCTGGAGCATTTTTTCATTAACTTGATCCACTGATCTAATCTTGCAGTTGGATCAAGGACTGCTGTTAATATCATTAATTAAAACTACTAATAGTGATTCTACTGAAATAATGGTAATAATGTCATTTGTTAAGGTGTGTCAAGTTTGACAGACAAATATCTGCATTTTTATGCCAGTGTTAGAGCGCAACATGCTTGATTGGGTGCCAGCAGTGACGTTCCATTTTTCAGGCTCTTGGCTTGAGGAAACAGATGGAAATCTCACCTGTCGTGCCAGTGTCTGTGTCATCGCCTACCTGTACAGAGTGCAGTGTCTGTGTCTACCTGCCTGCTGAATTTGTTAAAGGAAGTTGACGCTCTTGCTTACCATAGTTACATGATGTTGCTGTGTGTGTCTGGACTGTAAATTTCCTGGAGATTATTTTGTTGACTGTCACACGGAGAAGTAAACAAGGTAAGACTTAATCAGGTGTTTCGTTATTAAAAAGTATTTCAATTATAAGCTCAATTATACGTTTTGGTCAGACCCAGCTATTTGGCTTTTCAAATGAAAGTAATGTCTAGCAGGTAATTACATAATAATTACGTGGTGATTTCTTTGAAACAAGCATTGTGCTATTTGGTACCAGGTAGTTGCTGATTGTATTTCATACTTTTAGGTACAGTGATCACCAGAACGTATTGTGACCAGCTGATTTCTTAATGGATATTAACTGTTAAAGGACTGTTTAATTACCATTTAATAATAGTGAGTGCCCTCGGCTGTAAATACAATGTGATTAGCTCATGTATAAATTCCGCATATTTTATATGCTTGCATACAACAACAGAGCTAATTTATATTCCAGTAAGTAACATTATCAACAGGAACAGCTTAAGACTGCCAGTAGTGCTTCACTGACAAGCTGATGACTTAAATTATCTGTTCTGTCTAGCAAGCATCCATCTGCTGTTTATATTGCTTCCTGCTTATACTGTTCATATTGTTTATACTGTTTATACTGTCCATACTGTATATTTTTTAGTACTTCTATTTTTATTTTATTCTATTTTAAAACTTATTGTATTGTCGCACTACTCTGTGGCACTGTCACTTTTGCATTTCACTGTATACTTGTATGCACGTGACAAATAAAGAATCTTAAATCTTGAATCTTGAAGTCGGGGGTAATACAGGGAAGCTATACGTGGTTTAGAGGACTCAGAGTCAGTTCTGTGGGAGTAGTTAAATGTCCCCCCTCCGTAAATACTGTGTTGAGCGCCAGATAAATTCATTAATGTTTCCTACTAACTATGGTGTCCATGTCTCTTCAATTTATAACTTGATAGATACTAAGGAGCGCAATGTTGCACTAAGGAGCGCCTGCGGCAATGTGCCTGTACAACTCCTCCTGGTGATCAGAGGGCTGATCAGAGTCGGGGGGGCGGGGGGGGTTAAATCATACTGGACTGTTCTTACTGTATATAATGTTTCAGATGTCTATTTTATTCTATTATTCTATTACTTTATTTTGTTGTTGTTGTTGTTTGTGATGTGCGCTGCTGTAACGCCTTAATTTCGCCTAATCAATGAAGTACCTATCTATATCTATAGATACCAGAAAACTTTCGGTCAGCCTTGTACAGAAGCATAGCGTCCCATTGTTGAATGCAGAAAGACCTGTTCAATAAATTACCTAGCATTGCTGGTCTGCTTTCTGTGACCCAAGCTGTCAGGTTCCATGCTTTGATACATACAGTGCCCTCCAGTACCTGATAGTGTAGTGAAACGGAATACATTACCCAAATTACCATCACAAGATACAGATCAGGAGAAGCTTGTGGAGGTAGAAATCGAAGGAACGGCTCATTGTAATGCATATAATGGAATGAGGAACGGTATCATGTGAGTCCTTATCACGCCAGTCAACCATAAACTAGTCAAGCCAGTAGTAAACTATTCAAAAGCTTGATTCAAAAACACAATTCAAAAACAATTTCCTACATCTAATCAAATTGTGAATTGAACATGCAGTTTTTTTCGTAATCATCTACAATCAAGTCTTGGACAGACAAAAAGCCTCGCGTGTTACCTAGATTTCAAGGAGATTTGATGCTTGAAACTAGTTCTTCTGTGATTTATCTCTCTTACTGTAATCCCTATCTGCCTTTGTATCATCTAAACGCATGAGAACATTTACATAATGTCAGGCAACATGGCACTTTCCCTTTCCTGAAGTTCTGAAGGGATGTACTTTTGAACTCAGTTGATACATCTAAGCTAGTTTGAATTTGAATTGTTCTTCTATTAAATTGCAGGAATGACAATGTCAGTGAAATGGTGGTATATCGCCACCTTCCTGATATTATGCTGCAACTTGGGAACATGTGTGTGCTTTGAAATATCAAGCCTCTTTTCGCAGGTAAGACATTCATTTGTGTGTTATAATATAAAGAAATTAATAACAACAAGTTCAGTGTTTGAACACATTTTACAAAAACACTTTCAGGAACATTGAATGGTTTGCTTCTAAATTATTATTAGTGTGTACCAAAATGATTTCTTTATTCTGTTGACTGGTGAATATACTTGTTCTCTAATTATGACCAAAGTTCGCATTTTGACAAAGCCTGAACTCCCGTTGACTGTCCACAAGGGGGAGCTATGGCACTTGGAATTAGAGATCTGAGTTATCGAAAAGTTAACACTGAACGCAAAGCCAAGCTCACATTCCATTCCAATTCAAGAAATACAATTAGACATTCAAGAAAATGATGATATATTTTATATAATATATTTTAATCGTATAAAAATAATTAACTCGGTTATTCCTGTTTCACAGGAATCCCATCACGTCAGAGTAAGGAGAGAAAGTAAGTATTTTAGCAACTTGTATATTTCACTTTTACAAAGTCAGTCCAAAACATTTAAAATCTTCTTATCTCATCAAATGTGTTTATGAAATATGAATAGCATATTGCAGTGAGAACACTTGTCTTATATATGCTTATCTTAAATTGTCCACAGCCCCACCAACTCTGTATGAGTACATTGCTGTTGTTGAGGTGAACACCACAGACGTTACAGTGATCGATCAACTCAGGACCAGTCTGAGAAACATCAGTTACCCCATCACAATCAATAACCAGATACAAATCACTGATGTCGACTTCACGACAGGTAACAATATTATTTGTTTTACATTTGTCCTTATTGTTAAACTCATAATCCACTATATGGATTTATATTTATTTTTCCATTCACCTTCCTGTTCTTCAGTTTGCCACTCAAACGCTACTGGATACCAGTGCAGATGTGAGGACCAATTCCGTTGGTCATGTGACAAGTGCACCACCTATGGGTCCTGTGATGACATCACTGGTGACACGTGTGGATGCATCAATGCCATTCCTCCAGATGGAGAGTACTGCCAGTCAGTACTCCACCAAAGTAAGCAGCAGCAGCCTGATTGGTGTAGGTGTTGTTACCATGTGGTTAGATCTGTTCACTAAACAATATCATTTCTGCTTCAACCAACAGACTTCACAGCATGTCCAACAACAACAACAACAATAACAACAACAACAGACTCTCCAACAACAACAACATACTCTCCAACAACAACAACAACAACAACAACAATAACAACAACAACAGACCCTCCAACAACAACAACAGACTCTCCAACAACAACAGACTCTCCAACGACAACACCAGGTACTCTTAAGACTGGAAAATGTTCAGAAATTACTCAAAAACTAAAGCAATGTAAAGACTTCAATGTAATAGTTGCATGACTGAATGACAGACATTAATATATGAAACATAATTAACTTGTGATATTGTCTATTTTAAGTTTCCACAGCCCCACCAACTCTGTATGAGTACATTGTTGATATTGAGGTGAACACCACAGACGTTACAGTGATCGATCAACTCAGGACCATTCTGAGAAACATCAGTTACCCCATCACAATCAATAACCAGATACAAATCACTGATGTCAACTTCACGACAGGTAGGAACAGTCAGTTGAGAGTCTTGGAAGTAATTGCATGGCAATTGTCTACGTATAATCATAATTCACTAAATTACATTATATGATATTTCAAAGTTCACTTCTATATTTTCAGTTTGCTACTCAAACGCTACTGGATACCAGTGCAGATGTGAGGACCAGTTCCATTGGTCATGTGACAAGTGCACCACCTATGGGTCCTGTGATGACATCACTGATGACACGTGTGGATGCATCAATGCCATTCCTCCAGATGGAGAGTACTGCCAGTCAACAACAACAACAATAACAACAACAACAGACTCTCCAACAACAACAACAGACTCTCCAACAACAACAACAACAGACTCTCCAACAACAACAACAACAACAGACTCTCCAACAACAACAACAGACTCTCCAACAACAACAACAACAACAGACTCTCCAACAACAACAACAGACTCTCCAACGACAACACCAGGTACTCTTAAGACTGGAAAATGTTCAGAAACTACTCAAAAACTAAAGCAATGTAAAGACTTCAATGTAATAGTTGCATGACTGAATGACAGACATTAATATATGAAAGATAATTAACTTGTGATATTGTCTATTTCAAGTTTCCACAGCCCCACCAACTCTGTATGAGTACATTGTTGATATTGAGGTGAACACCACAGACTCTACAGTGATCGATCAACTCAGGACCATTCTGAGAAACATCAGTTACCCCATCACAATCAATAACCAGATACAAATCACTGATGTCAACTTTACGACAGGTAGGAACAGTCAGTTGAGAGTCTTGGAAGTAATTGCATGGCAATTGCCTACGTATAATCATAATTCACTAAATTACATTATATGATATTTCAAAGTTCACTTCTATATCTTTAGTTTGCTACCCAAACGCTACTGGATACCAGTGCAGATGTGAGGACCAGTTCCGTTGGTCATGTGACAAGTGCACCACCTATGGGTCCTGTGATGACATCACTGATGACACGTGTGGATGCATCAATGCCATTCCTCCAGATGGAGAGTACTGCCAGTCAGTACTCCACCAAAGTAAGCAGCAGCAGCCTGATAGGTGTAGGTGTTGTTACCATGTGGTTAGATCTGTTCACTAAACAATATCATTTCTGCTTCAACCAACAGACTTCACAGCATGTCCAACAACAACAACAACAACAATAACAACAACAACAGACTCTCCAACAACAACAACAGACTCTCCAACAACAACAACAACAACAACAACAGACTCTCCAACAACAACAACAGACTCTCCAACAACAACAACAACAACAACAACAGACTCTCCAACAACAACAACAGACTCTCCAACAACAACAACAACAACAGACTCTCCAACAACAACAACAGACTCTCCAACAACAACAACAGACTCTCCAACAACAACAACAGACTCTCCAACAACAACACCAGGTACTCTTAAGACTGAAAAATGTTCAGAAATTACTCAAAAACCATAGCAATGTAAATACTTCAGTGTAAAAGATGCATGACTGAATGACAGACATTATTATATGAAAGATAATTAACTTGTGATATTGTCTATTTCAAGTTTCCACAGCCCCACCAACTCTGTATGGGTACATTGTTGATATTGAGGTGAACACCACAGACGTTACAGTGATCGATCAACTCAGGACCATTCTGAGAAACACCAGTTACCCCGTCACAATCAATAACCAGATAGGAATCACGGGGGTCAGCATCTCTACAGGTAAGAATGTTGGTAATTGTACTATAATGATAATTACTGTTTGAATTTGAATTGAGATTTTTAATTTGCTTGTGTGCCCTCAGTTTGCTATCCAAACGCTACTGGATACCAGTGCAGATGTGAGGAGCAGTTCCATTGGTCATGTGACAAGTGCACCACCTATGGGTCCTGTGATGACATCACTGATGACACGTGTGGATGCATCAATGCCATTCCTCCTAATGGAGAGTACTGCCAGCCAATTACAAGTAACTATGTTATTGCTTTCTTATTTTACTGCAGTTTTCGGGCCACATAAATGATCCCTTCAGTAAGTTGTGAATTTGGACCAACTACACTTTCTTTCTTCTTCTATCTTTTAATGAAATATACTTTCCTTTCTACAATAGATCGTACTGTATGTCCAACACATTCAACTACAAAGACAGCCCCACCTACAACTACAGCCCCAACTACAACTACAACATCAGCCTCAACTACAATAACAGCCCCACCTACAACTACAACTACAACTCCATCCCCAACTACAACTACAGCCCCACCTACAACGACAGCCCCAACTACAACAACAGCCCCACCTACAACTACAGCTCCACCTACAACTACAGCCCCAACTACAACTACAGCCCCACCTACAACGACAGCCCCAACTACAACAACAGCCCCACCTACAATTACAACTACAGCTCCACCTACAACTACAGCCCCACCTACAACTACAGCCCCAACTACAACAACAGCCCCACCTACAACTACAACTACAGCCCCACCTACAACTACAGCCCCAACTACAACAACAGCCCCACCTACAACTACAGCCCCAACTACAACTACAGCCCCACCTACAACTACAGCCCCAACTACAACTACAGCCCCACCTACAACTACAACTACAGCCCCAACTACAACTACAGCCCCACCTACAACTACAGCCCCACCTACAACTACAGCCCCACCTACAACTACAGCCCCACCTACAACTACAACTACAGCCCCACCTACAACTACAGCCCCACCTACAACTACAACTACAGCCCCACCTACAACTACAGCCCCACCTACAACTACAACTACAGCCCCAACTACAACTACAGCCCCACCTACAACTACAGCCCCACCTACAACTACAGCCCCAACTACAACTACATCTACAGCCCCACCTACAACTACAGCCCCACCTACAACTACAGCCCCACCTACAACTACAACTACAGCCCCACCTACAACTACAACTACAGCCCCAACTACAACTGGTATGTATTTGTTTGTTTGTTGTCAACACAGCGGACTGGAACTTGTGGCTCTACAATTCATCATATTATAAAAAGATGTCCGTGCTCAGGATAGATTAACGCCATCAGCATACAGTAACAGCCTCCCTTCACGGATACTGGTGGTGGTAATAGTCAAGCCTTATTTTCCCTGAAGGTATACTGGTGGTGGTAATAGCCAAGCTTTATTTTCCTTGAAGGGATATTGGTGGTGGTAATAGCCAAGCCTTATTTTCCCTGAGGGATACTGGTGGTGGTAATAGCCAAGCCTTATTTTCCCTAGAGAAACTAACACATAATGTAAACCACCCTGATAATAGTGCAGTAATAGTGAAATAGTGCAATAATGCTGTTCATCAGCAGAAGTGTTTGGCTTCTTCCCTCTGTGTGAATTGTCATGAGTAAATCGATATATTGATTTTTACCGAAGTGGTAAATGTAGCTCAATGTTCATATCTGATGATGATAATTTTTTGGTCCTGCATGTTAAAATATTTCCTACAGACAGAGCTGTGAAAATGGAGTTCGCCTTGAATGAGGACTTTGATGATAACTTGAACGATTTTGCGCATGCCAAGACCAGGAAGTATAAGACGGACATTGAAGAGGCTGTACGTATCTTCTCTATTATCAAATAACAAGCTCTTTAAGTCAAATATCTGAATATGTTAAAGAGTGTTAAAGAGCCTTGACTGATTTGTTTATACTGTGAAATCATATGTCATATGTGAACAATGCTGTCCCTCTGTCTCACACAGATTAATACCAGTTACAAGGACACACCAGGTTACAGATCTGTGAGTGTGACAGGCTTCAGGTAAGGTATTGCTCAAATATAATAAAATGTTTATAGTATATAAAATATTATTCTGGTTATTTGTTAATAATACATTGTACGTACATGTTGTACATATGTGTTGAATGTGTGGCTGCATGAATGAATGAAGACACATACAATGTGTAAATGAATGCACTGTGCATCACAGTATGTATCAATGTGTTACACAGGAGAGGCAGTGTGATTGTGGAACTTGCAGTACCAACAACCATAATAGATACATCTGTGATGAGTACGGCAAATACGAAGGTTGTAGATTTTCTGAAGAGGAGGTCGTACAATGTTGAAGAAAACTCCTTCAAGTCAACTTTGATTGGTAAATGGACATAGTCTTTCATAGCTTGCATGCGTGCAATCATATATGCAATACAGTATCTTTTCAGTCAAATCAAGAAAGACTTACAACGGTTTTCCACTGTTTCCTCCAAGAAAACAAACCGTTTAATAAGTTGAAGGTCATACTCCCTGGAGACGACATGCTGTTGGTCTGTGAACCAAATGCCAACATACTCAATACTAATACAAAATGGAGAGTGAAGGGGAGCGATATTTCAAACAACAACAAGTACAGCATCTCAGGATCACAACTCATCGTGAAACGTGTGGAGAGATCAGACACAGGTGAGAGTTGTGTCTGTTTCTATTTATTTTTGGAGCAACACATTGATTCTATAGACACGTTTCACTGCTTGTTAGAATTTATGGATTCAAATTGTTTGTGAAATGTATTAAAGACTAAATGTAGTGCAGTTTGGCCTCTATTGTACTCGACTTGATGGGGAAAAGGGTGCAAGTCGCTGCCTCGAAGTCCAACCAAGGTGCACGAAAACATTTATGTAAAACTTTTCAGCTACTCTTGGAGGATGAAATGGAGGACAAACCCCTCCCAAAAAAGCATCTTTATTGTTAAAAACCAACGCATTTCGGCGATATTGCCTTCATCAAGGTTACATAGAATGGACAAAGAGTGGCTGAATGCCTTTTGCATACTTGACTTGACAAACATCACAAATTCTAGAAACATACAGAACGCCGACTCTGAAGTTGAAGTTGTGTTATCTATTTCATCGCATTAATGCTTTTCATTCGTGTCTTCTCACAGGGCGCTATGAATGTGTTCTCGAGAACAGTGTAATGTTCTATTCCCAGGGAGAGGACATAGAGATTCCTGCTCCACCAACCTTGAAGCTGAATTTCTATGACAAAACGGCTCAATGCGCAGAGTCTGAGGTTGTGTTCAGCTGCTGTGTGCAATCTCTCTACAAGGCCATATGGAGGGAAGAAGGCACATCACTTAGTTCTGGTAATTACTTGTTATCCATTACTACCTGTTACTATGTGGTCTTCTCATTCACTGTGGTTATAACAAAGTAGCATCGTTCTTGGCATAGAGAAGCAATTGAATTGTCCACCATAATGAACATCCCCCATGTGGTCCTCTGTGGCTCAGGTTAGGTTAGGTTAGCTTAGGTTAGGTTAGGTTAGGTTAGGTTAGGTTAGCTTAGCTTAGGTTAGGTTAGGTTAGGTTAGGTTAGGTTAGGTTAGGTTAGGTTAGGTTAGGTTAGGGTTAGGTTAGCTTAGGTTAGGTTAGGTTAGGGTTAGGTTAGCTTAGGTTAGGTTAGGTTAGGTTAGGTTAGCTTAGGTTAGGTTAGGTTAGGTTAGGTTAGGTTAGGTTAGGTTAGCTTAGGTTAGGTTAGCTTAGGTTAGGTTAGGTTAGGTTAGGTTAGGTTAGGTTAGGGTTAGGTTAGGGTTAGGTTAGGTTAGGTTAGGTTAGGGTTAGGTTAGGTTAGGTTAGGTTAGGTTAGCTTAGGTTAGGTTAGGGTTAGGTTAGGTTAGGTTAGGTTAGGTTAGGCTAGGTTAGGTTAGGTTAGCTTAGGTTAGGTTAGCTTAGGTTATGGGTTCAGTTCCTGCTGGGACCATATATACTGAAAAATGTATGCACTCACTGCAATGTAAGGTGCTTTGGATAAAAGTGTCAGCTAAATGGCATGTGTGATGTTCACCTACTCCCCACAGTGCCTAAGATTAACAACTGCATTGAGTATACCTACCAGATCAGAGAGCAAAACTGCGACAACAAAAAAGAATTGACATGTGAAGTGACCAACACTCTGGGGAGGGAGTTGGATCGAGCTACGTTAAACATCCTCAGCGTCGGTGAGTTAGATCGAGCTACGTTAAACATCCTCAGCGTCGGTGAGTCTCTACAGCATGCTTGATTTAAACACCACCACCATCATGCAGATGTCTGGGGAGGGAGTTGGGTCGAGCTACGTTAAACATCCTCAGCGTCTGTGAGTTAGATCGAGCTACGTTAAACATCCTCAGCGTCGGTGAGTCTCTACAGCATGCTTGATTTAAACACCACCACCATCATGCAGACGTCTGGATGAACTCAGATGTCAGTCTTTTTACAGTGAAGCTCTACCAATAATGCATACTTTTATAGATCATGTGGAGAAATCCATAGCTTTGGAAAATGTATATTTCGCAATATAATTCGGAAGAACAAATCAATGATGTCCATCAATCAAGTGATCCCCATCGGATATATTACTGTAAGTGTCTTCTGTCCTCTGTCTTCCACAGCGTCACCAGCTCCTACGTGTGATGATAATGGTGAGGTCTATGGGAAGGGCCTGGTCAATCAGGAAGCTAGAGCAGGCTGCAAGCCCAAGGAAGAAGGCTTCAGGAGGGCCATCTGTAGAGAGGATGGGACCTGGGAACTATTGGAAAACACTTGTATTCTGAGCGAAATCAAAGATTTAAAAGAAGAATCTCTGGTAGTACTCCTCAGTCATTGTTCAGCCACGCAAATCTTTCAATTGATAGTTATACGGTATATTTTCTCCTTCTAATGTTGAGGTAAACATACTTTTGCGTGTTGATGCAATGATGCAATATGAGGTGCCATGATGCAATATGTTCATGAATGGGCGCATCAACAGTATACAATACTAAATTCTTTGTTGTCTTTTTTTTACCATTTAGAATCTGGATGAGGCTGCTCTCCCAGGATTTGTGGAAAAACTCAGCAATGCAACAAGCAATCTGCAGGATGACATTGCTGAATCAGCTAATAGTATTTTCACCATAGTCGATATTCTGAACACTGTAGCAAACCTCTCACAGAATATCGTAATAACTGAAGGGGTAATGACGGTATGTTGAGTGTTCTTACATTGCATGTTTTACCCTGTTGGATAATACTTAACAGCACTTAAGCTGCTGTTATACCTATGTAATAATGCTGTAACTACTCTGGTAATAACCTTTCTTCATTGTGTCATAGTAATGTAGTAATTGCCATGCATAAGGGACTGTTCTTTGTTTCACTAGTGTGGATTTCGTAACAATATGTAGTAATTACATGTAATGGCAGTGTTGTTACAGAGAAACTGCCTAGGTCTTTTAAATATGTATTAATGGAAGTGAAATTCAAATAACTGATAAGACTAGAAATTGTTACAGATCCATTAATATTTACATTTCTATATGTAAATATTGTTTTGATTAACAGATTTTGATTTCGTCCTCAGGATTTTCTGAACACAGTGGATGTCTTGGTCTCTGACAATGCTGAAGAAACTTGGGATGCCATCAATCAGAATCAAACCCAAAACACCAGCTCTCTCTTACTGGGCTCTATAGAAACCGTATCAACTTCCCTCTCCGACGGGTCCTTCGTTATTAACACACCGCTCATTCAATTAAACAAAACTTCATTTACAAACTCATTCAGTGCCGACTTAAGCAACTCAACAACTCAAGTTGAGATACCTCAGGATGCGGAGACCGAGGGCGCCCTCTTTACCATCACCGCCATAACGTTCTCTTCTCTGAACAACGTTCTACCAACAAGAAACAGCAGCAGCCAGAACGACAGCGTAAACTCCATCAACGCAAACGTTGTGCTATTAAACGTTAACGGCACGATCAACAACGTGTCGTTAAGCTTTCGCGTACAGAACGAGACTCTGGCCAATCCCCAGTGTGTGTTCTGGAACTTCAGTCTCTTTGACGGTATCGGGGGATGGGATGACCAAGGATGTGAACTGCAGTCTGATCAGAACGGAACTGTCACCTGTAACTGTAACCATCTCACCTCCTTCTCCATCCTGATGTCACCTTTCGTTTCCTTCAGTGAGGTAATAGGTTACATTACATTCATCGGCGTGGGGATATCGATAGCTAGCTTAGTCATATGTCTCATCATAGAAGCGTGTGTGTGGAAGACCATGACCAGGAATAGTACTCCCTACTTACGCCACGTCTCCATAGTAAATGTCGCAGCGTCTCTCCTGATCGCCGACATCTGGTTCATCATTGGTGCAGCAATCTCAGACCAAGACCCAACGCCAATACCTTCATGTAGGGCAGCAACATTTTTCATCCACTTCTTCTACCTGGCTCTGTTCTTCTGGATGTTGATCACTGGACTTCTGCTCCTGTACCGGACTGTCATGGTCTTCGCCGACATGTCCAAGTCAGTCATGCTAGCTATAGGCTTCACCGTTGGCTATGGGGCACCCCTCATAATTGCGGTCATTACTGTGGCAGTAACAGCACCTGGCAATGCATATATTAGAAACGGAGGCACATGCTGGCTCAACTGGTACAAGTCGAAGGCTCTCCTGGCATTTGTGATCCCAGCCTTGACCATAGTGCTCATCAACTTGATAGTCCTGGTTGTGGTTCTGTATAAAATGCTAAAGAGTGGTGTTGGGGACTCCAGCCAATCAGATCAGAGGAATGCTGTGATGGTCGTTGCCAGGTGTCTGGCCATTCTAACTCCATTCTTTGGGCTTACCTGGGGGCTGGGAGTGGGCACCATGATTGATCCGACAAATGAGGCGATCCATGGGTCCTTTGCGTTCTTCAACTCATTACAGGTATGATTAAACAGCAGGTAGAACATCATATTTTTAATGTAATAATTTATCACAAAACAGTAATTACAGGATAACATTGCATTCCATCCAATTAGTTTTCTCTGTGTTGTTTCTCAAAGGGTTTCTTCATCCTGGTCTTTGGAACACTTCTAGACAAAAAGGTATGTGCACTATCAGGCCTTTAAGCGTTAATCATAGCTAGACTGGCTGAACATGCTACCATACACAGCGTGTTTTGGTGCGTAGGTGTGCGGTGTTGTTTAATCTACAGGTCATACAGGTGTTTCAAGTGTTTTAGCATGTTAGTAAATGAACGGTAACAACGCCCGCAGTGTGAATAATGTGTAGTGCACTAACGATGATTAGACCTGTAATATTATCTGTTATAATATTGACGTTAATGCCACAAATTACATTTTTGACTGTGCTTGCAGGTTCGGCAAGCTATTTCAGGAAGATTCTCATCGGCTAACGTGTCATCCAACCAAACAACGGTAAGCGTTCTTAACATTCTGCCATGTCACCAACTCAATTCAAACTTGTTCAAATGTTTCTTGGGTGATGACAGTATGCACTTCTGTTATATCAGAATGTGTGTTTGTTCAATCTATTAGAATGTTACACGATACAGGTTATTATGTTCTGCCAACATTCAGTGATTTTGTGCATTTCTATCCATCTATCCATCTATCCATCCCACTGTAGAGCACAAGTGCTGGCACCTCATCAACCAGTGCACTGAACATCTTCAGAAGAATTAGGAGAAGAAGTAAGGGTGTTTCCCAGTCAAAATAACAATCAGGAATATTCTGAATGTTTTATATTATTACTGTGGTAAAAAGCTATGAAATTGCCGTGTTAAAAATTACAATTCCGATTCCTCCGCTCTTTGACCGGGTCATCTTCTGTTGTTGTTTTTTCAGATGTGTACGGTGTTTCAGTGCCCCACACTTCACAAGGCTCTAGATCATCAGAGTCTTTTGACAACGCCTAACTACTGTGGTCCTGCGTTGAGACCACTGGGAGAGGAAGAACTCCTGAATACTGTTTTTAACACATAGCACTTTATGTCAGTTGTACTGTAGGTAATTTCGTTTTGTAATGGGAAGTCACACAAGAACATGATTAACGTATTGTAGAGCGAATGCTATTAATTTATATCTGAAGTGGAGGATACAATACAGTATGTAAAATAATATTGCTACTTACTGTATATCTCAGCCCTAATTGGCCTTTCCTTGAATATCTGTTTTTATTGTTGTCATAATCACCAGTTGCTCTTCAACTTTACTTGTTAAATCATGTACATTTTTGTCATTTTTTCTTTTAAAAATGGAAAATAGTTTTTCGTATTCACAATGGTACAGTATACAAGTTACAGAATGTCATAAGGAGACTATTCGTTGACCATGGGCGCTATGGATGCAAGGACTGACCTTGGACTGACTATGTTTTGAAGCAATATTGTGTTTGTTTACAACTACATTGTTTACAGACAATGGAGTAAAAAAAGCTTATGTTATATGCTGTATGTACTATATATACTTTAATACTGTAGATTATATATGGCACATGCCATTTATATTGTATGTTGTATTATTCAAGAATCAATGGCTATGTATCATTAATTCATTAAGTCCAAACATGTGTGTGTTTTTCCCTTGAATTTGACTAACAACTAAAAATCCAACTATTTCTACATCAATCAACAAATTATACATTCAGTTCCAGATTAAGTTACAGAGAGGATTGTGATGTTGTTGTGTGAGCATGGTAATACATTGTCACTGCAGTGGCGGTGGCTGAAACATGAATAGACACGCCTGATGTGTTTCCTTTTTAACAGCAATAATCTTTAATTAATCTTTAATTCCTACAAACAGGTTTCAAGTGCTGTACACTCAATGGCAGCAACCACAGAAACTGTGACATCACGTTGCTATGGCAGCGAGAAGGAAAAAGATCTGTTCAGCCATTTCTCAGCTTGTAGATTAATTCGATTAAATGTTAATAAAAATAAACTTTTGCCCAACCCAACTTAACATCAAAGGAGTAGAGGCACTGAGGACAGTGCGTATCTTTGCTGTCCTCTTGGTGTTGTGTTGGAGAAACAGGATGGCTTCATTTTAGAGAGGACTGTCCTGTAGGTGTAGACTCCCACTCCCACTTGACTGTTTACAGCAAGCTCACTATTGTATATGAGATAGCCTAAGTGCTTATGTTGCATTCCATACATAATTGCAATGTTGCTTATATTTTAATGGCACCCCACTGAGCATGTATTGTAGTATTGACTCTGCTGGTCATGTTATAAGCTATAAGTTATAAGCATGTTATAAGCTATAAACACACAGAAGTGGTGTTACTGAGGAGAGTGTGGATCTTTGCTGTCCTCCTGGTGTTATGGTGTAGTCAGGAGAAACAGGATTGTGGTGATACACCATGCCCCACCTCAGAGGTTAAGGGCACTGGATGTGGACTGCCACTCCCATTGACTAGTTACAGCACGTTAGCTACTGTATGCCAGATATTATTTATTTATTATTTATTGTGGTCCTCTGTGGCTCAGTCGGTGGAGCATGGTGCTAATAACGCTTTGATTCCCGCTGGGACCATATATACTGATATGTATGCACTCACTGTCTGCCCTCACATGTAGGCACTCACTGCAATGTAAGTCGCTTTGGATAAAAGCATCAACTAAATGGCATATATATATATATATATATATATATATATATATATTAAGTGCTTATGTTGCCATATGTGTATACTGAAATGTATCTTAACCTTAATGGTGTCACTGAAATACCAAACTTTTATATTTCCTTTTGAAGGCCAAAAACACTTAACTGTAATTTGCAGCAATGTTACTCCTTTAGATTCTTTAAACAGATTTTTGCTTTCTTGAATTTGACAAACATAAAATCCAACCTTTTCTAAATCATTCAACAAATTATACGGATTCAGACTGGTAAACTGCACAATAAAGGCTTTTTTGCTTTTTTTTCCACAAAATTGAGGGCCTTTGTATATTTGGGATTATGGCTTCTGTTTTGACATATCCCAATGCAATAACAATCTATGATTTTCTGGTTCAAAGCCAGGGAGGAGGAACCTTGTTTGTCATGTAGGTGTCTGATGATTCATGTGGAAATTTTGAACATACAATATCTGTTTTCATCATTAATAGTGTTGGTGTGTTGGTGTGGCAGCATCATTGTCCCTGAGGTTGTACCAAACGAAAGAGTTAGAGGGGTAAGATTTTTATTGTGACTTGTTGCTCAAATACATATAAACTCAATTTCTGATTATTAATTAGCAATTAAACTTACAATTAAAGTACTTTGTAAAACAATGATAATGCAATATTGTTACAAGAGTAGTTACAGCATCACTATCTATTTTTGTAGCAAGTGAATGTACAGTAGCATTGTAGCATTAATAATGATTGAGTTCAGTCTAAATAACTAATGTGTTTTGCCAGGTTTCAAGTCTAAATTCATTTTTCATTTCATTCTAAAATGCAATATCCATTTACCAAACTGTGGGACATTTATCATTACATTTGGCTGCAATGTGTGGTTTTAGGCATAAATTCCAGATTACGTTTGAGAGAATATTGTAATCTTGTGGTGTGAGAGTACAATATGGTATTACATGTTCACAGCAGTAGCTGAATCATCATCTCTTTCCTCATCCAATCCTCACACCCATGAATTTGCATATCATCCTGACATCTTGTAGTAATCTTGTAGTAATGTATTCATATTTCCTCAAAGCATTCCATACTAATAACTTCCTCCAAGCAACCCATACTCATGGCAGCAATCCCAGGGCCGGTGTTATTATGTTTCTATAGCAGCGATAAAGACAGAGATCTGGGGAAGTCCAATAATATTACCTGCTTTTGTCATAACTGTTGAGGCACGTTTTTTTTTGTTTTTTTTGCGGCACCGCCTTCCTTTTAGCTTCTAGACAGAAATGCATGACTATTTGATTGCAGTTTTTCTCGATTTCTTGAGCACATTTCTTGAAACAATATTCAACTTTTCAAAACAGTTAATACCACTTGTTTTTGTTCTGCTTCTGTTACAAATAATATGAATGCTTACTATGAATACAAATCAAATGAATCTAAGGTATTCAGAAAGAAGCAGATAGTGGCACCAACAAAAATTGCATTCCTGATTGTCAGTTGAGCTGCAATGTGAGTAAAAATTCACTATAATGGGAGAAATATCTATATGCTGTAAGGAAATAACCCCTTTTTGTTTGTCAACACTTACTCAAGTTATTGTCTTATGTAGAGAGTTATTTTAACTGTTTTGCAAAAAGGTGCTTTACATTAGCATTTTGTGTGAAAACAATGATAAATCACTAACTGTTTTGCAAAAAATGTTACTGTTATGCTCATGTACCAACGCTATTTTGGTGGCATGCGAACTCCAGTTTCATATAAACGGTTTAAGCAATCGAGAAAAACTGTAAATGTGAACTGCAAAAATTGCCCTACCACACTTACCATCAAATGTACTATTGACTCTGTTGTTTTTCAGCTATAATCACATTCAATGGCATTGCTGAGGAGAGTGTGGATCTTCGCCGTCCTCTTGGTGTTATGTTGTAGTCAGGAGGAACTGCATCTCGGCCTCGTAAAGTTCCCATATTGTTTTTCGGAGAGACTACCAAATGGAATACGACCAGATGGAATACGAGAAGGTGGAATACGACCAGATGGAATACGACCAGATAGAATAGTACCAGGTAAGTGTGAGTCAACTCAAACTAAATGTCTTCCTCAATTGATTTAAAGGTGCAGTAAGATGGTTGCACCTGAAAATGTACGCAAATTGCATATATGACATGCACATACTGACCTAATCTAGAACATAGTGCTTCCTCGAGGAACGACATTCAATGCTGTAGGCAAATCCGTGACACATTGAAAGTTCATTGATAAGCGATTGCAGAAACTTAATGAAATGCCAGCGAAAACGCCAGACAGGCAGGGCATACCATTTGATGAGAGGAGCAGAGGACAGGACTGCAGGAGAAAATTATTATTTTATGTGTATTCTCGTTTTTACAACTTCACCGAATTTTCTTCCGAGCACAGTGAAAGATAAAATTAATATATCCCTTCGACTAGACCTGGTACAGCACTTCCAGTCTAGAATGACACGTGTTCAGACACATGCAGAAGGAGAAGCAGAAACATCGATAGAAAGGCAATCATAGCAGAGAAGGAGAGTGTTTCAACTTAAGTAGTACTTTATGATATCTCATTCCCCAGAAACTACATACATATTGTACATATTAGGGTTAATTTTAGGATGTAAAAAAGCCTTAATTCACCTTTAAGGTAACCTGCTTTTGGGAAGCAATATGAACGATGTTAATCATAATTCTACAAAACCCTACATCCTTTTACTTTTTTTGCACTGCTCAGAAAGAGACCTTTTTGGAGATGGAACTATTTCCGAAGCTACAGCAGCCTGCAAAGAAGATGAGGGTAATTGGAAATATATTTGTCGAAACGACAGATCATGGTTAGAATATGCCTGTGTCCCAAGAAGACAACGTACCACGTGGTCCAGTATATTTGATCTATATCAGGTAATATCCATAAGTCGTTTTTTCAAGACATGCCCAATTTTTCACTTTCTATCCAAAACATTGATAGGTGATAATGAAGGAAGTCATGTAATTACTATGTTAAAATGTGATTATTTAATTTTATCAAACGTATATGCAAGTGAAAACTAAGGTCAGGAGTTACTCTGGGGCCTTTGAAGAGTTATTACATACTTTTTCTCTCAAACCACACAGACTGTTGCGCTTGGACCCATAGAATTACTCTATGCCCTTCAACACCTCGACGTAATTCTTCTCCAAAATCAAGAGATCATATTATCATCTCCTGCAACTGTCTCTCTCATTGCTGATGTACTGCAATATGTTGCAAACGAGTTACCAAGAATACCAAGCGTAATCCAACTACACAAACACCAGATGGAGGTATGTTACCTTTAACATTATAAGAGCATACTATAATTAAGTGGGGAAAAGTTACTGAAATACTTCAAATAAATAATGTGTTCCAGAGCTGATGTAATTTCTTAAGTACCGTAACATACGTACCTCCCATCTCACTCTCTGACAGACCTAACTCAGGTTTTTCTATCGATCCACAGATTTTTCTGAAAATAGTAAATCCGCTCTCTTCAGATCAAGCCTTTTCCGCCTGGGATCTTCTTAACACAAAATTTGTCAACCAAAACGCCAGCTCAGCCCTACTAAGTGCCATCGAGACAATTTCAGATGTTCTCAAAGGGCCACCCTTGCAAATAGTGACACCGCTTATTAGTCTTAAAAAAAACACATTTAAAGATTCATTCAAAGCTGATTTTAATATGGTATCTGTTGTGGTAAGCGTACCAACATCTAATGATTCCATCTACACAGTTACCACCATAGCTTTTGCCTCTCTGCATAACATTTTGCCTACAAGAAGCATTAGAAGTCTGAATGACAGTGTCGACTTCATCAACGGACACGTTGTGATGGTTAAGGTTAATGGCACGATCAACAATGTGTCCTTAAGCTTTAGTGTACTGGACGAGACTCTGGACAATCCTCAGTGTGTGTTCTGGAACTTCAGTCTCTTCCGCGGTCTCGGAGGATGGGATGACAAAGGATGTGAACTGCAGTCTTACGAGAGCGGAACTGTCATTTGTACCTGTAACCACCTCTCTTCCTTTTCCATCTTAATGTCGCCCTCCATTCCCGAAAAAATTAGAAACATTCTGGATGTCATCACTTACATCGGAGTGGGCATATCAATGGGAAGCTTGGTCATATGTCTCATTATAGAGGCACTGGTATGGAAAGCCATTACCAGCACCGTCATATCATACGCACGTCACGTATCCATTGTGAACATCGCGGTGTCTCTCCTGATCGCAGACATCTGGTTAATCATTGGTGCAGCCATGTCAGACACAGAAACTCCAAATTCACCTTTTTGTATTGCAGTAGTATTTTTCATCCATTTTTTCTACCTGGCCCTATTCTTCTGGATGCTGTTCTCGGGTCTGCTGCTCTACCGGACCGTCACGGTCATATCCAGCATGTCAAAATCAACCATGTTAGCGATCAGCTTCTCTCTGGGCTATGGGGCACCGCTCATCATCGCTGCCTTAACTATAGCAGTGACGGTCCCTAACGAAGAATACGTCAGAGAAACCGGGGTTTGCTGGCTCAGATGGTCTGACTCCAAGGCTCTCCTGGCGTTTGTGATTCCCGCTCTGGTCATTGTGCTCATCAACATGATGATTCTGTTTGTGGTTCTGGACAAATCGCTTAGCAGAGGTGTTCCAATCTCCAGCAATCGTAATGAGCCACATGTCGTAGTGGTCATAGCCAGATGTATGGCCATTCTGACTCCCTTGTTTGGGCTCACCTGGGGGCTGGGAGTTGGAACCATGACTAGTCCGGAGAATGAGGGAATCCATATTGCATTTGTGTTCTTCAATTCATTGCAGGTAACTATTTCTCATTGCTATATTTCATGATCACATTTCTCAGTCAAATGAAATTTAGTTTACTTGATTATTATTGTATTACACTCAGGAGGAGTATCATTTAATTCTAGTATCAAATTACATTGCATGAGAATTACGATGTTATTGTATGCATACCTAACATTTGAATTAATGTATACAAATTAATGGAATTAGAAAAGTTATGTATTCATTGAATCCATTGTCATGTTATCCTTAAAAGGGGTTTTTCATCTTGCTGTTTGGAACACTTGCAGATAAACAGGTATGTTTGAAATCTCAACATTGATGCTTTTGCAAAAAATTTAAATAAAAGATAGCTGGACACGGGTATTTAAGGTTTGGGAAATAAATTGGAAAAAAAATCCCCTGCGATAAATCGCTGGTGTATAATTTCAGGTCCGGTCAGCTGTTGCAAAAAGATTTAAACTGCCAGTTTTTTCCAACCGTTCAAAGGTAAGCACTTTTTCCACATCATGTCACCTTATAATATATATCACATCATGTGAGGATCAGTAAATAAATTCATCAAGTTAATAACATTATATTGTCTATATTTCCTCAAATGATATTTCCGCAACTTAAATGTATTCATGATTCTTTTATCCTGAATTGCTGATCACGCTCTTGATGTAACTGTCACTCTAGTTGCCTGTCAGCTATTTGTAACGTAAGTTACATGTGTAACGATGTTCAATACTGAGCTTTTAGCTGATTTAATGTCTTATATTATGTTCTTATTTCAGAGCACAGATGTTGACCGTCCTCAGCAAATGCAGTAGACTGTCTAAGCAAAAGTTATTATCTGAAGTGGAGTATACAGTACAGCATGAAAATGAATATTACTTCGTCCTGTATATCTCAGCCTTAATTGTCCTTTTCCTTGAATATCTGATTCTATTTTCACCATAATCACTTAGTTGCTCTTTAATTTTTACTTTTACTTTTTTCTTTCTTTTTCTTTCTTTTTTTTATTTTTTTTTACTATTTTTACTAACCCTAACCTTTTTCAAATGTTCTTTTCTACATGTAAACAATGGGGACACTGCATTTTAACATGCAAGTAGCACGACAGTTCTATGACCTATGTGTTCGCGGAATTACATGGTAGCAGCAATAGTTTTTTAAAACATGATTTGAAGTGTCGAAAGATATGGACTTCTCTCGACCTGCAACGCCACCTGGTGGAGTAATAATATTCAGAAATGTGATCGAATGTAACGATTAAAAACACGTGGTTCCAGGCGGGTCTGTGTGGTGTAATGATATTCTGAAGTAAAATCAAGTGTTATCAATAGGATATACTAAATATACTAAATAACTAATGATATAACGACAAATATAACTATTCAAATGTAAACTAATGAAATGACATCCAATGTAACTAACCAAATGACTTAAGGTTGATTAATGTTGAAATGTGCTTAACATGTTTTATGATTTAACTGATGAAACTCATATGTTTAACCATGGGTAATGAGCAAAGTTGAAATGTAATAACAGACAAGACACAGACAGCAACAGACAATACACAGACAGCAGCAGACAAGACACAGACAGCAACAGACAATATACAGACAGCAACAGACAAGACACAGACAGCAACAAACAAGACACAGACAGCAACAGACAAGACGCAGACAGCAGCAGACAAGACACAGACAACAACAGACAAGGCACCGACAACAACAGACAAGACATAGACAGCAGCAGACAAGACACAGACAGCAACAGACAAGACACAGACAGCAACAGACAAGACACAGACAGCAACAGACAAGACACAGACAGCAGCAGACAAGACACAGACAGCAACAGACAAGACGCAGACAGCAACAGACAAGACACAGACAAGGCACAGACAACAACAGACAAGACACAGACAGCAGCAGACAAGACACAGACAGCAGCAGACAAGACAGACAGCAACAGACAAGACACAGACAGCAACAGACAAGACACAGAGAGAGTCACAGAAGAGGCTGGAGAGAGAGAGAACAGAGGTGGGTTGGGCACACAGTAGACTGTATCACTTCAAGCTGCTCTATAAATAAATTAGTTTTATTTATTTGCACAAATTATAAGAGATGAAATACAGACAGTGAAAAAGTGAGACAGCAGCAGAAGAGGGCAGACGAGAGAGACAGGCAGGAGAAAGGGTTAGCACACAGACTTACAGACAGGCAGGAGAAAGGGTTAGCACACAGACTTACAGACAGGCAGGAGAAAGGGTTAGCACACAGTAGACTTACAGACAGGCAGGAGAGGGTTAGCACACAGACTTACAGACAGGCAGGAGAGGGTTAGCACACAGTAGACTTACAGACAGGCAGGAGAAAGGGTTAGCACACAGACTTACAGACAGACAGGAGAAAGGGTTAGCACACAGACTTACAGACAGGCAGGAGAGGGTTAGCACACAGGCTTACAGACAGGCAGGAGAAAGGGTTAGCACACAGGCTTACAGACAGGCAGGAGAGGGTTAGCACACAGTAGACTTACAGCTGGTCACTGGATTCTAATTACAGCACAGTGTGTGTATGTGTGCGTGTGTATGTGCGCGTGCGTGTGTGTGCGCGTGGACTGGCCAACATGTCTGAGAAAGAGAGAGAGTAACAGTGTGAGGGTGTTTGGGCTTCCTTAAGAAGTGTGTCTCATTGGTATGTGTGTGTGTGTGTGTGTGTGTGTGTATGAGAGACTTTAATTCTAGCACAGTGTAGGCCCTCTAGGCCTAGAACAACCCCCAGTAATGGAGACTACAGCGTCTCAATGTAGTCATTGTTTGAAGGTCAACACAATATCAAGCATGAACATGCAAATAATGTGTCCCTCTTTGTTTAGTTTGCTAAACAAATCAGCGAGATGCCAGAGGATGAGGAAAAGCTGCTCCACACACCGCAATGTCCTTCATTCAAGACGTGACCAGATGACTTGCTCTTTCTTGGTATTATTGTATGATTTAATCAAAATAAATATAAGATTTATGAGTTTTTTCCAACATAGATATAGCTGCTATATCCAAGCAGCCCCTGTATCAATGTCCCCATGTTCATGGAGCTAACTTTCCAGTCAACCCTGTAGATTTGTTTAATGATGTTCTTATACTGTGTCTCCCTGGGTCCAGCACACAGATGAGTTTCCAGGCTTTATCCCACCAAGGTTAAAACCTCAAAAAGGACAATCATATGCTGGCGTCGTGGCTTAGCGGTAACACGCCGGGAATTACGTTCGGAATACGTACAACAGTACTCCTGTTGGATTCAGGATTCATTTTGTTGTAAAACGTTTATTTTCACTCATTCTCTGGACAGATGGACCCTGTTCGGAGACCATACATACAGTGATAGTCTTTGCTCGTAAGATCATGAGTGAAGTCATTGTGTTGCCAAAGCACACTTGTATTATTATTTATTGCTACTGTACTTTGTTTCTACCTGGGAAACATTTGCATCTTCTAGCACCTCTGATGAGGACTCCTGACAGTCTGTTCATTCATCTTGTTTATTTATCCTGTGTGTGCAACACAGCTTCTGTGGAACAGTTGTCATTGTAGAAGCAGACTTGTAGAAGCAGACAGTCATTATTATAATTAGATGTATTCATATTTAGAAGTATTGATTGCTGTGGTTCAAATTAAGTAAGGTGTTACTGAGCTTTTAATAATATATACAAACATATTGTATATATATGCTATACCAGAAACAGACCTTTCTGTGTTTTTATTAAGTTGCCTCTGTAAAATGTCTAGAATGTAAATTGAATCTACAGAATGTACAGAAAGGCATTCACAGTATAGAACAAATGACGTCATTGCTGAAGGAGAAAGTTGGCTCTACATTTGCGAGCCAAATGGAAATGGAAAGAGGAAGGCTTAGAGCTCCATGTTGGCCAGTCCAGATGTCAAAGAGATACCATGAATGCAAATCGTAGAGAGCACTTTTTCAAAACAGCCACTCACCATCATCTAGGTGCCCCCTCCCTAAGGACTTTCTTGGTATTTCCACTTTCCATTAACGAACATATTCACTGTGAGCATTCACACAGTGCTGATGGCCGCCTGCTAGTCATGGATTACGGGCTGCTTCCCACCTGCTGATTACAACTGGTCTCACAGGTCAACCTCAGGTTTCTCTGCATATTTCGAGACTCAAGGTCAGTATTTCCTCACCTTAAAAGATAAAAGATTAACTTTTCAGTTATCCTCCAAAAGGATGGTCACTATTTTTTCACAACTTCTCAATGATCTGAACATCCACAAAACAGTTTGCTAAAAAGTACCTAAAATGCCTGCCGAGGTCTACTGTCATGAACAGGTCACATGATTTGTTTATACCGTAAAGTATAATAATTGGATCGGATACAGTGTTTATTCAATCAGTACTCAGACATTTTCCAGTGCCCTGTTGAAAACAGCTTCTTATTTTTGAATGTTAGAATATTTTTTTGAAGTTGTGTATAATCTATAGTTCCCTTTCTTTTGAAGCATGTAGAACTTATGAAAGTGACTTGATTACCACAATTTTGGCGTATAGTGTATACACCTTCTCAACTGACAGTATAATAATAATAAATCTATTTATAGAGCACATTTTCGTACAGAGACTGCAGCTCAAAGTGCTGTACATAAAAAGTCAGAGAAACAATAGTACACTAGAAGAAAAGTGAAATAGGAAAACAACAAATAAACAGCAGTAGCCTACATGTTAACATGATACAAGAAATGTAATAGATAATTAAAGCACTATTCAAGTAAAACCCAAGCAATACGGACCAATAGTGCAATAGAAAGCCGTAGATAATAAAATTAAGTTCCGTTTGATTGGTATAAATTATATAAATAAATTGGTATAAATGTTTAATTTTTCCAACTTTTTCAACTTTTACTATATTACCTAAAGTAAACTGTCAAAGATAAACTGGAGTTCTGTGTTTCAGTACATCATTTCATTGTATGACTAGTATAGTGTGAAAGTACAGAATGACATTACAGTTTCAAAGGCATGTTTATATAACATCACCACCTGTGTGTTTATTACGGAGGAAAATGCAAAGTAATGCTAAAGTAAATTTGCCTATCTAAATTGTGACCTTGTGTTCGTAAGAGAATAGTTCGTAAGAGAATAGGGACTGTGGATATATATATATATATATATATATATATATATATATATATATATATATATATATATATATGTGTGTAAAGCCGTTCAAGGTTAGATTATTATATTTCTGAGAAAGGGAGAGAGAAATAGAGACTGAGAGAGATAAAGATAAAGAGAGAGAGATAAAGAGAGAGAGAGAGAGAGAGAGGGAGGGAAATAGAGTTTGAGAGAGAAAGAGAAAGAGAGAGAGAGAAATAGAGATTAAGAGAGAAAGAGAGAAGTTGATTGAGAGAGCTGTGAGCATCAGTGAATTCCTTGATTAGGAACATCCATGATTAGTCTAACTTCAGACAGAAGAAGAGGTAACTGCATGATATCAGGCCTCTGCAGCTCATCCAGAACGCTGCCGCCCGTCTGGTGTTCAATCTCCCCAAATTCTCCCATGTCACTCCTCCGCACCCTTCACTGGCTCCCGGTAGCAGCTCGCATCAGATTCGAGACCCTGGTGCTCGCCTACCGGGCGGCAAAGGGAACAGCCCCTCCATACTTGCAGGCAATGGTCAGCCCCCAAATCCCTGCCCGATCACTCCGCTCTCCCACCTCGGCTGGCCGCCCGGCACCGCCGCCTCTACGTGGATGCAGCAGCCGCACTACTTGGTCACGGCTTTTCACTGTCATGGCGCCCCGCTGGTGGAACTAAATAAATAAATTTAAAAAGTAATTTTTCCTTCTTCTAGCATTGTGACTGCCAGTGGCCCCTGGTCCGAGCATTGATTACTTTTTCTTATGATGACTGATGGATAGATGATTCACTTAGTTAAATCAAATGTATTTGTTGTAAGTCGGTTTGGATAATGGCGTCTGCTAAATGCCATAAATGTAAATATCACTCATGCAGTCCTAACCCCTGTTACACATTCTCTCCCACAGAGGCTGGTGGAGGTAGAAATCGGAGGACGGGCTCATTGTAATGCATAGAATGGAATGAGGAATCGTATCAAAACACGTTCCTTATTCCGTTCCAATGAGCCCGTCCTCCGATTTCTACCACTAGCCTCCGCTAGATTCTCTCTATTTGTTTTTCTTCCATCAGACTAACAATGTGGGTCAAGGTGTTGATCGTGTGTGGAGCGATGTTCTCCTATCACCAGGTAAGCAGTGCATTGGAGTTGCATTTGAAATAAGCCTGTGAGGTACTGTATGTCAATGGCCTAATATGGCATATAGCCTTGAGTCAGTGAGGTCACAGAACAGAAGCCAAAAATATACCTAAAAATAATAAAATAGAATCCACTTTAGGGGACGGTTGGGGCAGAGGACAAGAAATGATGCAAGTTGGTGTAGGCTGTTTTCTCACAGATTGATCTCAGTAGACATGATTTTGCTGATCCTTTGATGATATCAATCCATTGCGTTTCTTTTTTCATTGACACAGGCATTTGCAATGGGTGAGTAATACAATCACTTACCATGGTCTATAAGATGTCCAGTAATTTCACATCATATAATATGTAATGTCATATACGATGTAATATTCTACATAATAAATATGTCCCTTCTTTTTGAAGAATATAAAGATTATTACAAATAGCTAAGGGAGAACAGTACAACCTGAACACAGAGGGCATATTACTCCACTGTTTAGTATGACTTTGTAAACAAACTACATATACTATATGTCTACCATCTGTATAGCTTCAAGTCGTCAATCAGTTACACAATTAAAGACCCTCCCCAATACTCAACATCAATCATCTTCAATCATCTGACTGTTTTGTGCTTCTTCTTGTACACTGGCTGTTTCAGACGTGCACACTGGCGAGTTCCAGGTGGAACACAACGTGACGGTGAACATCTCTACTGTCCTGGCAGAAATTCAGACGCTGAACATAACTGATCCACCTGTTACTGTTTCACTGTTGGAGATGACAGGAGGTATCGTGTCTAAGTCTCTACCTGTGAGAAATCATGTAATTGAGCAATCGTGGTCCTCTGTGGCTCAGTTGGTAGGGCACGGTCCTAGCAACGCTTAGGTTGTGGGTTCGCTTCTCGCTGGGATCATATATACTGAAATATGTGTGTACTCACTGCAATGTAAGTCGCTTTGGATACAAGCTTCAGCTAAATGGCATATATGTTATGTACAAACATTTGTTTTGAGATTGTGTCTTTTGTCTGTGATTCATCCATAGTCAGATTGCTGATGATAATGTGTGTTTCCGTGTAGAGTGTTTGGTTGTCGGGGAAGAATTTACGTGCAACTGCACGGCTGGGTACACATGGAGTGACGCCGTGTGTGACACTTTCAAATGCTGCAGTGGGTCATCTTGTAATCACAACGTGTCCGAGATCGCTCCCCTGTGCATACCCAAAGTGAAAGGTATTATTGTTGATACCATTATTATCTTACCTTACCTTTCAATAGCTATTGCTATTTTGCTGCTGCTGCTGCTGCTGTTGTTGTTGTTGTTGTTGTGATATTTTCAGTAGTGTGATAATTTGTGTTGTGTACACAGCTTGTCTAACTGGATCAGTCCAAAAGCTGTCTGGTGCTGCCTGGGCGGACATACACACTCTCGTAACACAGGTACATTCTCACTGTTGTTGGATTTTTTTTCTTCCAAGACTTGAATCATTCCTAAATTCAAGGTACCATAGTTTAAAAAAAAAAAAAAAAAAAAAAAAATGATTGATTGGTTTGATTGATGATACATTCTGAAAATGTAATTGGCAATTGTTTACCAATCATTTGGGTCAAATATAAATAGTTTGCATATTTTGCATATTAGTTTGATACATATGCACAGGATATGTATCAATGTCATACCTTAGAATTCTTGAAGTGTGGAGGGGTTGCCCTGTTCAGTCCAATAAGTTGCTCTGGGACCCTCTTAGACTCATGAGTGGCCCTAGAGGCAGGAGTAATAGAATCGTGTGGACCAGGGGAGGCTGGTGGAGGTAGAAATCGGAGGACGGACTCATTGTAATGCATGGAATACAAAATAATGCATGGAATGGAATGAGGAATGGCATTGATAACTTTCCTCATTCCATTCCATGCAATTACCATTTCTCATTCCATTCCATGCATTAATGAGCCCGTCCTCCGATTTCTACCTCCACCAGCCTCCACTGGTGTGGATCTATAAATAAATACCATTCACCATCACTTAGACTGGTATCACTTTCTGGTAGGATGATGAATTGACACAGCATTGTGACTGCCAATGGCTCCTGGTCCATCATAGATTTTTTTTTCTTATGATGACTGATGTATAGATGATTCACTTACTTTAGGCAAATGTACTTGTTGTAAGTCGCTTTGGATAAAAGCGTCAGCTAAATGTCAAAAATGTAAAAAGAAATGTAAAAATGACACTTGAACACAAATCTAAATATGGGGTATAAATGATCCTTTTTACTCAGCTTTCGAGTGGTTTGAATGGTTTTCAAACACTAAATGGTTTTGAAGATTTGAATGTAACTGGACTGAGGTAAGACATTCTCAATATACTATTGTGAATCCCTAACTGTATACCAGGGGAGGCTGGTGGAGGTAGAAATCGGAGGATGGGCTCATTGTAATGCATGGAATGGAATAAGGAATGGTGTCAAACACACGTTTGATACCATTCCCTATTCCATTCCATGTATTACAATGAGCCTGTCCTCCAATTTCTACCTCCACTAGCCTCCACTGGTGTATACTGACAAGTGTATGACTTTGTTTTTGTTTACACCTGTCATTGCAGCCGTAGAGGAAGAGCAAGGGCTATTGGTTTTGAGTGTGGAGACTTAGCAGGAGACACTCTCACAGCTAGTCTTTCTTTCATGCCGTCCCCAATAAGTTGTGTACTGTAGGATGCACTCATTTCTGCCTTGTCTTGACGGGGTAGGGATCAGATACGGACACGCGTCCGATTTCTCACGTCCAACTCAGTCTTGGCCTCAGTGTTCTGTATGCTTGTAAGAAAAACAAACAAAAACAAAGTGTGTTTATTGTATCCTAAAATCTACACTACTACCGGGAAATAAACATATAGTTAGACCTGCTGACATCATAAAAAAGTAACTCCAGACCTTCACAAGAACTCCCACAAAACATTACGTTTTCTACCAGCACGTTGCTGCTCATGAGGGTAAGCTAAGTAGTATGCATGGGGTTCAATGGAACTAACAATTATGTATAGATATTAAATGGCAATTTGACTTTATGTATACAAGGAGAGTATATGGTTAAATATGACGCAAATACAAAATCACAGTCATGGTTATCAGCCTAAGTTACCGTAGCCTAGTGCTAGAAGTGTTTTCAATCAAAATGCTGGTCCTGCATAGAAACAAAAGTATGTTAGTATGCCAGTGGACCGAGAATTTACGGCAGTGTAAAATCAGGTAAGGCAAACTTCCTTTTGAATTAATTATAGAGACGATTTTAGCCGTTGAGCTCCATTGCCCCCAAGCATTCTCTCCTTACTCTCTTTACGTGATGTGCGCTGTCACGCTGAACTGCAAGTCTCACTCACTTGAATGGGAAATATAGGGGATGGCGCGGCTGTGGTAAAATGACTGTGGTAACACGAACTAATTGTATTCACTGTGAAGTTACCATGGTACACACATCATGTTGAGGTTGTCCTTTGTCTGCTACTGACTCATCCATTCCACTGTCTCTCTCACTAACCTGTACTTGTCTCCCTCCCACCCAATGGCAACCAATGACCCATGAAGGGACGAACAAGTCATTGCTGATTTCGAAGTGAAACTCAGTGTCAAATGTACTACTGCTGCGCTTACAACTAAAGTGACGTATCTAGAAGGAGCGCTGTCAGCAAAGATCTCTGTCGCCACAATAGGTAAAGCTCACCCTGCAATGCTCTACTCTTGCCCCTTTGAAATACATTTGAAGTTATGGTGTTAATTCCATGTGTCAGGTAATGACAATGATTATGTAAAGCTTATAAGGATATGTAATATCATAGATGTTTCTTTAATCTGTGTGTGTGTGTGTGTGTGTGTGTGTGTGTGTGTGTGTGTGTGTGTGTGTGTGTGTGTGTGTGTGTGTGTGTGCGTGTGTGTGTGTGTGTGTGTGTGTGTGTGTGTGTGTGTGTGTGCGTGTGTGTGTGTGTGTGTGTGTGTGCGTGCGTGCGTGCGTGTGTGTTTGCGTGTGTGTTGTTGGGGGGCGGAGTTGCGAGTTGAGCAGAAGACATATTTTCAACAGATGGAACTAAAGTCATAGAGAATAGAACATTTCAGTGTTACAGTGTGTTCTATCAGTATAAGTAAAGTCCTATTCTATTATTCCACAGGACGAGTGAGCATTGAGGCTCCAGTCGATACAGTCAATTTCAAAACAGCGCAAAAGATGAAATGCACGTTTAATGAGCCCACAGAAAGCGCAGGGTGGTACTTACAGCAGGAACAAGGGGACATTGCCGTGAACAATGGGAGCGTCGTGATTGTGACATCCACCTGTGGAACAACAGAACTACCGTCCTGTACCACCCTCGAACTTAAATCGGTGACCGGGAACTGGGAAGGTGGGTCTACGCGCCAGGGGAGGCTGGGTACGCGCCAGGGGAGGCTGGCGGAGGTAGAAATCGGAGGACATGTTCATTGTAATGCATGGAACAGAATCAGGAATGGTTTTAACACGTGTGTTTGATACCATTCCATGCATTACAATGAGCCCGTCCTCCGATTTCTTCCTCCACTAGCCTCCCTTGATCGAACGTATTGGAAACAATACATTTAATAATGTTGAATACATACCAAATGTCAGACATGTTTAGCTACTACTGTGACTGTAAATAACTGTTTCAACCCTTCCCCGATGCTGTCTCAAGGCGTCTATATTTGTGCGTTCTCCAGTGGATCGGTATCGCACAAAGCCTCCTCTCAGCTACTGGTGGCCCTCCTGCCTGATGAGATCACCATGACACTAGACCCACAGACAGTAGACTGCTCTGAGAGGAAGGAAAAAGACACAGTGACAGTGACAGTCAATGCCACCATCAAGACAAGCACAGAGAACTACGTAGTCGAATGGAAACACCAGGGAACAGGACATGAACTCCCTGTAACACAAGGTTATTCTCTTCAGTCAAGTGTGTTTCTGCTTTTAACATGTGTAAAGTTGAATCGAGAAATGTCAGTAAAATGTTTACGTTCTTTTCAGACCTTCAGGGCCTTCAGACCTACAGCCTAAAAACGGAGATAAGCTGCAAGCCGTCACGCGCATTTGTCACCATAATATTTAAAAACCAAAACGAGAAGCAAAAGAATCAAAGTATAGATATCCCCGTGATATATGGTAGGTTTGGGGTGCATTTGCATGAGTCATTTAATGAAGCACTGAAGAAAAGTCTGTATATTAAATTGCATTAAATGTATTATGTTTTTTAGACATAACATTTTGACCACTAGGGGAAACCACTAATACTGCCAAATCTATGCTGGGGTTTGTGGGCTCCGCCATGCACAATTTGCTTAATTGTACTAAAATTAAGTTGTTGTTGTTGTTGTTGTTTTTTTTTTGGGGGGGGGGGGTTTCCAACTGTTGTTTTTATCAGTGATAATAAATGAAACGAAGAAAAAGAAAAGTTTCTCTCATGCCAAAACTTCAAAATAACCCAAACTATTTTCATCCAGCTAACACAAAATTTTGTGAGATCGAAGGCATTTGGCCGAAGACCCCAGCGTCTACCACTTTGGTCCTCCGCATTTGTGATCCGGGGAGAGTAGGTTTTCAGGAGCGGACGTGCGAGGGAAATGTGTGGAAGAAGCCGTTCTCTAGTTGCATCAAAGAGGAACTGAACAAAGTACTAAACGTGGCTGCAGTAAGTATGACACTTTCTCACTCTCAATTCTACAACTGACATATTGTAACGTTGTTCAGTGGGGTAAATGTTTTAAAGTGAAAGGGTGTGTATTTGTGTGCTGGTAGTACCAGCCTTATCGTGTGGTAGTTCATATTCGGTTTCACTTCACGTCTCAGTCAGGCATTCAGCAATCGACGAGCCCGAATCATACTGAATTAGTATTGTGCCAAGTCCCCTAGGTTCAAACGGCTTCAGAGAGGAGGACGGTTATACTAATGACGGTGCATCAACATGTTGCTACTACAGTACAATGTTAATACACAGGTATAGGGGCAACTTAATGTAAAGTGTTACAGGAAATTCTTACTCTGTATGTTTTTTGGACCATTCCAGAAGTTTAAGGAGGGACTTGGGGCCACGCAGGAGATTGCTTTTAAAATCTTTTCTGGGTTGAAAAACGTCTCAGACGAGGAAGGCGACTCAGCTGATGTGAGTGCGTCTATAAGCGTTCTGGACTCCATGTCTGAAGCTTCGAGCAACATCGCCCTGGAGGAACGTGTTTTACCCGTGAGCCCACTCTGTTATTTATTGTCTGTTAAAGGTATAATATTAAAGATTTTAGCTTTAAAAAACTCTAAATGCCCTTGATGAATCAGTAGCAAGAAGAGAAGGTGATTCGGTGGGAGAAATTAAACACTGAACAATGTAGTTTTGATCTCTAAAATCACTGGCTCATTGTAATGCATGGAATGGAATTGAGGAATTAATTTGTGATACCATAATTTATTCTGTTCCATGCGTGTTTGATACCATTCCCCATTCCATTCCGTGCATTACAATGAGCCCGTCCTCTGATTTCTACCTCCACCAGCCTTCCCTGGGTGACATTCTTTCCTTAATGTTGACATAAATGTTCACAATGTCATTATTTCAAGTGATTACACAAACCCCACCCCCCACCCCTAAATCAAGAATTGATTCAAACGTCTCATCTCAAATCACAAAGATGAAAATTCTATCATGTCTCTCAGGATTTTCTTGGTGCAGCAAGCAATATGTTGAACAGCAGTTGGAGCGATGTCAACGAAACCATTCAAAACAGGATGTCTGCAAAATACCTTCAGTCCGTCGAGGATCTAGTGAAGAACATCAGAATAGACAACGAGGGATACAACACCTCAAATATAGAGTTGAAACTCTGTAATGTTCAAGGCAAATCAAACTGCAGCCAATCAGTGTTTGGCGTAGAGGTCCTATTAAACCAGTCTTCTGGGACAGTCAAAACCTTGGCAGTGAAACACTTGGGCGAAAGATTAAAAACAGAAAACGCAGTGGTCAACCCCTTGGTGGTGTCAGCCACTCTGCAGAACAGCACTGACTCCAAAATAGACATTAGACTAGACTTCCCCATCGACAAGAACAGGCCTGCCAATGCCAAGATGGTCTGTGTGTTCTGGAACACCTCCACCAACGAATGGTCTCAAGATGGCTGTCGGACGATATCCGGCGGGGACAACAGGACCTACTGCGAGTGCAACCACCTGACAGCTTTCTCCGTGCTCATGTCCAAGGAACCAGTGGATCTGCCCTACCTGAACGAGATCTCCTACGTCTGCCTGGGCATGTCCATCTGCTCCCTCCTCGTCTTCCTTCTCATCGAGACGTTGGTGTGGTCCGCCATCGTCAAGTCCAACCTCTCGCACTTCCGCCACACGGCCCTGGTGAACATCGCGCTGTGCCTGTTCCTGGCCGACTGCAGTTTCCTGGGTGCCTCCTACTGGCCGGAGCCGTCCCCGACCATTTGTTCTGCCCTGGCGATGTGCCAGCACTTCTTCTACCTGGCTATGTTCTTCTGGATGCTGTGCCTCAGCTCTATGCTGCTCCACCAGCTCATCTTCGTCTTCCACCCGCTGAGGAAGAGGGTGTTCATGCTTGTGTCTGTCGTCTTCGGCTACATCTTCCCCGCTATGATTGTGGGAGTCACCTACGTGTACTACAAGTACACCAATGGCTCCTACAACACTGCCGGCTGCTGGCTCAAATACGATGGGCTTCTGAATGGCTCCATTCATGCTTTCCTTCTTCCCGTGGGGACCATAATTCTGATGAATCTTTTCACCATGGCCGTGGTCACTGTCACCCTCCTGAAGTCCTCTATCCCAGATGGGGGTAAGGCTGACCAGAAGGATACGGTGAAGAGCATCCTAAAGGTGGTGGTTTTCCTGACGCCAGTCTTCGGGGTCACGTGGATTCTGGGATTTTTTACCTTGTTGATGGATGCCAAAAAGGAACCGTTGGCGATTATCTTCCACTACGCTTTCTCCATCACCAACGGATCACAGGTACGTTCCATTCACTTTTCCAACACACATAATTCTGTTCAAATCTGAAGAAAAGAGTGAAGAGAATTGCTGAAATCACCATTTGATTCTGGATGTGTTTTCTCAGGGCTTTTTCATTTTGCTGACTGGTGTCTTTGCCGAGAAGAAGGTATTTGTCGGTCACTAAGGAACTCATGTGGTTTACAGTGATGTCGTGTTTAACCGGTTGATACCCATATGCATATCTATTGTCACCTCTTCTCTGTGTCATGTTGTTATTACCAGGTACGAGATGAGGTGCTGAAGCTCATCTTGGCCCGGGTGAGTCCATTTAGCTCTTTTGGTTCCTTTATTTATCAAGGTTCGTCTCATTGAGATAAAAATAAAATTTTCAAGAGAGACTTGGTCCAAGACAGCAGCCAAGGAAAACTATATTTCAGATAATTCACAAAAAAAACAACCTCTAATCTCATTGTTTTCCCATTGAAAAATACAACAGAGTAGGGGTACAGTTCTTAACACTTCCCATTTACCTCCAGGCACCAATCTCTAAATCCAAAACTGAGAGTATGAAAAACCTGACGACCACCAAGACGAATCCAAAATGATGCAAAAACAGGTTTACACTTTTTAATACTTTATTAAGTGTTTAAAAACATTTTATTACTTTATTAAGTGTCTATTTCTGCTAATAATACTTTTATTGTTAGTACAGTAATTTTTACTCAGTCACACATAGAAACTATTATTCATTAATTTCCGTTTTCTCTCTCCATCTCCATCACTTAAGTCTGTGTTCTTCTGGTCTGGTCTTGTAAACCTACAGTGTATACAGGTTTTGGTGCCAGCCTAGAACTCACACATAACTCAAATCATAACTCATAACTCACAAATCATAACTCATAACTCGCAATCAAATGCCTTGGTCACAGTACTTGAATCAGGTGTGGTGATACTGGGCTGGGACAAAAACCTGTGGTTTCCCAGGATCAGGTTTGCGACTCTTTTTTTTCTCTGCCTTTCAGGGAGTGGAAATGTAACAACCGAAGCATAGGACCACCACTGAGCCACCTGTCTGTCTGTCTGTCTGTCTGTCTGTCTGTCTGTCTGTCTGTCTGTCTGTCTGTCTGTCTGTCTGTCTGTCACTACCACTCACACAGTGAGATTCATCCAGTGGATTGTCTGACAGCTGATTGGTCCCACAATGACAGTGATGGTCATTGTTATAAGGTGTTTTATATACATTAGGTTTTGTCATAAGTATGGTTTTCATTCTTAATACTGATAACTGAACTCAGACAATTGTAAAACACATCACTGTATCTTGCTGTGTCACTATCATTATGTTAAAGTTATCACTTGCTTTGACAGGAGAGAACTAATATTGCTACTGTACTACTACTGCTGTATTTTTCTGCTTCTTGTTTAGTTTAGATTGAGGAATAGGACCTGTCCTATATTTGCACTAATTTTCAAACTGTAGATTAAAGGTCCAGTATGTCGATTTGAGCTTTGAAATAGTGCTAAAAGGCCATGATAAAGCGATCTGTAGCGATCAAGGAATGAGATAAGGAATGAGATTTATAAATAATGTTCAGTGGAGAGGGCTGTTTTGCTCCAGACAAAGCTCTTTCTAAAATCTGTTGTGGAGATTGAACACTGGCCTTTACGTAACGTTTTTTTTGTTTACACGGATCTGCACATATTTGCCTCGAGTGGAAAAAACATATTTTTAGAAAACATAGCAGGGGTGTTGCTGTGACAACTGGCATGATTCTCTCTGTGTCGTGTTATTTTAAAATCTGTACATTGCGTGATGCCCTCATCATGAAAACTGCACTCCATAAAACTAAACTAAACTGAAACTCAAACAAGCTAAAGAAGAAGAGTGCAGTTACTGTTGGTAGAAAAACGTAAACGCACACAACGCCTGGTTGATTTGACAGCAAATTGTCAGTTTTTGAAGAACGCACTCAAGGCGTGGCTAATAGCTTTATAAGTGAACCTACACAGTATATCCTTATATGCCATATTTCATTTTACATCAACTTTCTCTGTACAGTATGTGTATGTGTGCACCTGCAATGATTGTTGTATCTAATAACCAATGAAATAAAGGAGAAATATGTTTCACAGAAGCCGTTTTTCAATTGTTTTATGTTTTGTCACCATTTATTCAGAAGTTCACGTTATGTACAATCTCAAGCATTCAAATAAGTATAATTGATATACGGTAGGTTGTCTCCTGGTGAAAATATACCCTATACAGCCCTCCTTCTAACGGGTTAAATCCTCTGCCTAAAGGGTCTTACCCTACTAGGTTTCTAGAAGATAATCTTAGGCTGGTGTCGAATAGATTCACCCTGCTGTTAACCGTCTACTTCCCACAGTTTCCCACAGTTTCCCCACAGTTTCCCCTGCTACCGCTTAATACTAAGCCCTGTAAGTGACCTACAAATCAGAACTCAGCAAATGAAAGCCCCAATGGTTAACCACGGCTCTATTCTGATATGAGTGCCAGTTGGTGTGGTGGCAGGAATTGGATTTATAGATGAGGACAATTCATCCAAAGGCTATATTTCAGTAAAGGGGCTAGAATAACCATTCAGATCATTTGATGTAATATCTTAAATTAGTCTTAAATTAGTGGATTCATTGCTGAGATGGAGAGTAAGGTCCGGCAAGTAATTATAGTAATTAGAGTAGTAAAGTAGTTTAGCAAAATTTAACGAAAGTGCAATACTAAAGTGAGTAAAGTAAAATAAACTAAATCAAAGAAATGAATGTGAAAGTAAACAGATAGGAGTAGAAGGAATAACCAAAGAGTTAAAGGAAATAAAACCAAATACAGATAGATATTATAGTACTTGAAGGAAAATAAGGAAAATAAGTCTTGCTCTATCTGTCCCTAGTCTGTCTAATTTTGAATAACTTTAGAGAGGCTCTGTACAGTTTTGAAATACACTCAAATCCTCTCTCAGCCCTGCTGATTTCTCCGAAGTAGCACTGTACCCTCAGCCGAGGAACTACAATGGCCCACCTCCCAGTCCAAGTGAAGTGGTCACTCAACATATTTAAAATACGCCTAACAACCAGTTTTGTATTACCCTGCCTCTTCATGAGCTCCTCCCAGACCATGTGTCCTCTGAGCATAACTTATTTACGTGAACATACTTAATCCCTTCTAGGTCGGCCTTGAGTTCCTCCATGTCCCCCTCCTATATCGAAAACCACTGCCATTTGGACTAGACCTAACTTCTCTCAGCTTTGTCAAACTCCCCTTTCTCTCTTTCCCTTTCCAAATTATTATATTTCAACTTTACTCTTTATACAAGGTTAAACAGATTAGTTTCATCATTTAAATCATAAAACAGGTTAAACCCATTTCAACATAAATCAACCTCAAGTCATCTGATTAGTTACATTTGATGTTATATCATTAGTTATTTAGTATATCCTATTGATACTTGATACTTAATTTTACTTCATCACACAGACCTGCCCGGAACCACATGTTTTAATGGTTACATTCGTCACATTTCAGAGTATTATTACTCCACCAGGTGGCGTTGCAGGTCGAGGGAAGTCCATATCTTCAGGTCATTACTTTAATGCAGGTGATACATACAGTACAGTTATGTTATTTCTGCAAAGGCAAAGCTCAGGAGTGTACAGTACAGTATTTCTGTGATGGCCGATTCAAACATAATAAGAGACAATTACAATACAGTGCTCACTGATTTAAACAAGAAATATCAGGAACAATAACAACAGACATGATGCAATATTGAAGTGGCAGCGTGCAGCAGAAAAGAGTGTGGCAGAGAATGTACAGTGTAGGCCACAGGTGTCAAACTCATTCCATGGAGGGCCGAGTGTCAGCAGGCTTTTGTTTTTTCCTTTCAATTAAGACCTTGTCAACCAGGTGAGGGGAGTCCCATACTAATTAGTAACCTTAATTCATCAATCAAGTAGATGGGAAGAGCAAAAAGCTGTGGGGTTCAGGAGAGACTGCTGGAGGTAGAAATCAGAGGACGGGCTCATTGTAATGCATGGAACCAATGGTATCATTCCATTCCATGCATTACAATGAGCCAACCTCCTCTGGTGGGGTTGTGGTTAAGGTTAAAGTTACGGTTACGGTTAAGGTTTAGTCCCACTTAGCATCTACCCTAAGCATAGCCATGGGGTTAGGGTTAGGGTTAGGGTTAGGGTTAGGGTTAGGGTTAGGGATAGGGTTAGGGTTAGGGTCAGGGATAGGGTCAGGGTGCCTCAATGGTATCTGCGGATGATGGAGAAGATGGCCAGGGTCATAACGACGGTCCCTGCGGCTCCACCAATCAGAACTCCTAGGATGCCCCCGTCGATGTGCTGCTTCTCACACGTCTTGCCGGCGTAGAAGGTGGCCTGGCCAGAGATACACCTGAGAGAGAGAGAGACAGAGACAGAGAGAGAGAGAGAGAGAGAGAGAAAGACAGGGAGAGAGAGAGAGAGAGAGAGAGAGAGGGAGAGAGAGAGAGAGAGAGAGAGAAAAAGAAAACAGACACAGTCTCTGATGCTATTTGGGTGTTTTCTGTGGGCCTGAAATGGCTGATGAAATGATGACACTTCAAAGCAGTTGACTCTGTATGTAGCACTGAGGAAGCATTGTCTTACAGCCGTTGAGGATTACATAGGGTTAATCCTCCCTCCCACCCTAACCCCTCTTGACCCTTAACCCTAACCCCTCTTGACCCTTAACCCTGACCCTTAACCCTGACCCTAACCCAGTACACACCTGCATGAGGCTATCCCCTGGGTCTCCACGCACACTCCTCCGTTCAGGCAGGGGTTGGGGTCACAGGGGTCACTAGGGGCGGCCCGTGCCTCTCTGTGTTTGCGGACCTCAGGACTCTCCTCCTGTCTAGGTTCCTCCTCCTCTCTGGGCGCCTCCTCCTCAAATGGGAAATCATCACTGGCGACCGGGGGCTGGACAGGAACCTCGGTCTTGATCAGGTGAGTCAGATCTGACAACCGACACAGAGACACAGTTTAGAAGGAATAATACGATTGAATATATACTTTATAGGTATACAGTATATTACATAATGAGAAACTGTATCTGATGTTACAGTCAGTGACAGCTGTCAGATACAGAAGCCTACATCTCAAACCATCACATGGCGTAAAAGCTTGTTTTGTGTGTACAGAAAAGATGAGGAGCTAACTTATCATCAGCCAGTTATTAAGACACTAGTAGGTCTCATTAAAGGTGTGGTTCACTATTTTTTAAGTTCTACCTTGAAGGTAAAAAAAACCTATTCCTTTAATAAAAGGTTCTCACCGTTAAAGTCGGCCATGATAATGAGGTCATCGTTCTTGAGGAAGCTGCGCCTCTGCAGCTGCTGGTGAGAGATGAATGTGGACCATCCATAATCAGGACCTCTGAAACAGTTGCAGCTCTCATCCCACTCTGCCCCCGTGGTGGGCCTGTTCCAACGTGGATGAGTGTCTAAAAATAAATAAATAAATAAATAAAATAAAGATCAATCAATATATCAAGATTATGAAATCAAGGTTAAGTTATGATAATGTTACTGCTGTAAGTCAGTCAAAAGCTTGGCTGGTGTCGAGGAGTGTGCGTGTGTGTGTGTGTGTGTGTGTGTGTGTGTGTGTGTGTGTGTGTGTGTGTGTGTGTGTGTGTGTGTGTGCATGCTTGCGTGCGTGTTCATTCAGAAACAAATATCTGTCAAAAAATCTATTGGATCTGTACTACAGTACAATGCTCACTGAGAAATTTGAAAACTACAAATTCCAGCACACTCAGCAGGGGGAGCCACAACACACCTGTTGTGAAGCTTCTAGAGGGCGACATTCTCAGCTTGGCGTCCGGGTCCTGGTCCATGGCTGTGATCGTAGCCTGCCTGTTCATTGCCGGCCACTCCAGCACGCCATCGTCATCCCCGCTGCACAGGTGAAAGGTCACGGCCACGTAGTCAGGATAGTTGACGCTTGACCCTCTGGGGTAGACGCTGATGCCGTAACCATAGCCCTCTGTGTTGTAGAAGCGCCCGCTTCTGAGGCGCCCTCCGTTGGGTGTGGTGGCGATGAGCTCGGTGAAGTTCTGGATCCGCCACACGGCGCTGGGGCACACCGTCTCGGTGAGTGTGATGTCATCGACGAGGATGGCCCCCGAGGAGCTGGTGGAACCCCTGGTGCCCTGGAAGATGTAACGGAACTTCTCTGTGACCTTTAGGGTCACGTGGGCTATCTTCCAGGCCGCGTCCCCATCACCTGAGAGAGGGAAAACACCGGTGATATGAATCCATTGTCTGTTGTTTAAAGTGTTTGTTTTTCTATTTTCATGTTAATGTGTGTTTTTAATTTCTAAATGCACTTTGAAATATAAATTTGATTCGATTTCTCTCACTCAGGTGTGGGGCAACAGCGAATCATTGGTTTAACGTTTGACAATGCACTGCGTTGAAAGCTTGAGGATGACCCTGAACACAACACCGTACCTGTGATGGTATGCACCTTGCTCACTCGGTGGACGGCTCCCGTCCCATCGTCGGTTCTGATCCACACCACCAGCTTGTCTCCAGCGGCACCGGTCATCTTGTAGAAGAACTGCAGACACTGCTCGCTCCTCTGGGGGTAGAGGATACGTGACTCCAGCAGAGCACTGGTCCCCGCTGTCCCGCTGGACGTGTCAAACTTCATGAAGTAGCCAGCGTCTACAGAGAGGGTGAAAGGAGGCATAGGACAAAAATACTGATTCCCAGTTTAAGATGAAGTCAGAAGGTCAAAGACAAAAGACGTTTACTTTAATTCCATCACCACTGTTCTGTCCATGTGTGACACTAATGTACCGCACCTCTGCAGCGGCCTGCCAGTGTGTGGTCTGTGTTCTCGGGCGTGCTCAGAGTCTGGACCCAGTCGGTGTTGTCTGCCTCGTTCTGGATCATTCCACAGATGTTGATCAGCTCAAAGGAACACTGGTCCAGGAGGGTGTGTGTGGTGGCTGCGAAAGAACAAATCTTCATCATCATCATCATCATCACAATCCTCCTCCTTCTCCTCCTTCCCTTCATCATATCATCATCATCATCAAATCTCAATCAGCATGGTTGTCCTTCATAAGAAAACTGTGGTTAGCTGTCAAACTGGTGAGGCAATTTCATTTTACATCCTCCTACCTGGTGCTTGATTTGCCCGTCATAGTCAAGGGTTCAAAGTGTGGGTTCCTCTCCACAGATTTACAGATCCTCACATTATAAACCATTAATAGCATTAATTAAAGTTGACTTACTGCAGTCGTACATGCGGTTGAGCCGGGTGAGGTCCACCGCGCTGAAGTCCAGACGCTGGCCGATGATGTCGTTGAAGGCGGGGATGGAGGTGGTGATGGTGGGTACGGTGGCGTTCTTGTTGAAGGACAGGGGCCTGTAGTGCATGATCGACTCGTAGTCGTACGGGGTGTTCAGGTCCGTGACGAAGTCGTCCTCGTACTTGTTGAAGTTGTGCTCCTTCCCTGTCGGTGCAATGTTCGTAGTCAGACTCGCGTTAGTTGGAGAACCTGCGGTTTATCACTCCTGCTGGCGGGCGAGGGGTTAATTTAAACACATCTATAGATCAGGAACCAGCAGGCTTGTACAGTAGCTACCTACAGTATGTGCATATCGGGGGAGGCTGGTGGTAACGCATGGAATGGAATGGAATGAGTAAAGGTATACCATTCCTCATTCCGTTCCATGCATTACAGTGAGTGCAAGTGTGTGAGGTCTTAGATCTTCCAGCCAAACACTTGATCTCTATTAGAATCTGCAATCTGACACCTCATCTGGCCTCAGGGACGACCTACAACCACACCGAACTCCCTCAGACCCCGCGTACCTTCCCCATCAGAACTCCCTCAGACCCCGCGTACCTTCCCCATCAGAACTCCCTCAGACCCCGCGTACCTTCCCCATCAGAACTCCCTCAGACCCCGCGTACCTTCCCCATCAGAACTCCCTCAGACCCCGCGTACCTTCCTCGATTTCGTCCCACCAGATCTTGACGTAGTCGTCTCTGTCGGAGCGGGACTGCTCGTGGTAGAAGCCCAGGGCGTGGAGGAGCTCATGTTCCACGACGGCTAGGGTGTCACAGCCCGCCCCGATAGAGACATTCTGGCCCGTGTGCAAATCTCCAACAAACGACCAGCACCTGAGGTCAGATCACAGAGAGAGGAGGAGGAGCTATTAGATCTAGAGGAGGAGGAGCTATTAGATCTAGAGGAGGAGGAGCTATTAGATCACAGAGAGAGGAGGAGCTATTAGATCTAGAGGAGGAGGAGCTATTAGATCTAGAGGAGGAGGAGCTATGACACGGAGGGAATGACACTCTGTGCAACATTTCCTTCCCTAACCCAAAATCATATTAACCGAATGAAAGTGTATCTATAAGGTTGCTTTACACCTGTGTAATGGGAGGCTGGCGGAGGTAGAAATCAGAGGACGGGCACGATTTCTGCCTCCGCCAGCCTTCCCTGCTGTGTAATAACTCTGCTATTCCTCTGGTAACAACATGTTATCAGTATGTACAGTAGGTAGATAGTAGTAGTTTAGTTGCTTCATAATAACATATTAATGGAGTTACGTTTTACATCATCTTCTATCATCGCATTGTGGGGATTATTGTGGTTTTGGTTTTCACAAAAAAGACAAGAACAACAACAAAAACAATCCTAACTCATGGTGATAAAACTTGAAGAAATTAATTTAAAAAAAAAATTAAGACTAGGCGACAGAAAAGGTGTACGACTCATCTTTCCTCAATTTTACACAAAAGGGTTATTGTATGGTAATGTTTAAAAACCCTTCATTGCATTAAAACTAGACAGCACAATGTGGTGCCATTGACTTTTACTTAGATAAGCAGATTCTAATCTGTGCTTCCCTTTCGACCTTGTGTTTTATTCTTTGGCAGGGAGGTCAATAAAGTTGAGTAAGAGATCATTATGTTCCAGTGGACCTGGCATAGCTCACCCTGACAGCTTAGCGAAGGAGATGTGGGTGCTCTCTCCCTCGTAAGGCTTGAAGTCTACACAGGACTTCAGACGGTACATTTCAAAGGCCTGGTGGATGACACCTTTGGCATTCAGATCTGGAGAAAATAAACATGAATTTTAAATGGTGGTAAGAGTTTATGAAGTTCATGAATCTTATCATATTTGTTCAAGTCGTACAGGGTTACCTAATTTCATACAGTACTCAATAAAGTACTAAAGAGGCAGTCATTCATTCATTCATTCATTCATTCATTCATTCATTTATTTATCATTGAAGGATAGGTGGTATACACATACCCAAGGAATCTGTTAGGATGTAGGGAATAGGAAACTTCCATCTTTTAGTTTCATCTACGATTGCATTTCTCCTTGGCTGCAATATACATAATAATCAATGAAGTAGCTTACGGTTTAGTCATCAATTTCAGAGAGGTCAAGTCAATAAACAGAACGTATACTTACATCACCCGCAATGTCTCCCTCGAACAGGTCTAAGTCTGAAATTTTAGAAAATGAAAAGATACATCACTCTTAGCTACAGTTTTGAAATATATCCCAAAATGAATTTGATGAATTTTGGGATATATTTGATGAAATGTACATAGTGTCACGATTGCATGATTTCAGGAATGTCACAGCTCCACTCAGAAGAGGAGCACAGGTAAGTTACCTCGGTTGATCTCAGGGATATCGTCTCGTAGTTCACCTGCATCTGCATCCTCCCCTAGTACTCATCAACACAATAACACAAACACAACAACAAATGGAATTATTATTATTATTATTATTATTATTATTATTATTATTAATTGTTAATCCTGATGGAAAATTAAATCTACATTCAAAATGCTGGCACCTACCAAGTCCTGTTGGAACAGCTTGCACCTGCAACAAACAGACACACCATTTTGTTCACAGCACAGTAACTGACTGAACGGAAAATCAAAATCACGATAATGAATTCAGTTCCTTTTTAGCATCAAAAAACATAAATCCTCTACCTTGACGACAACAAGAATAGCAATCAAAGTGGCGAGGGTCCTCCATGGTGTTCTGACAGAGCCCATGTTTGCTCTGAAGGGGTCAGACATGCGTTTCTCTCACACTGTAAACAAGCCAGTAAAGACACCAGGTGGAACTTTGATCTGTGTTTAATGATCATTAATGAGTAACGCGTAGGGCCTACATACTTCACACGTGGCCTCACAATCTCTGCAATCTCCCTGTGTCATTCTGTCAGGTGTGCTTGGCAGATCAGGGTTCATATAGTATTTGAAATACTTTTTGAATACTTTTTCTGTGCTTGATTGAGTGTGCCTGGCGTAATGGAACCAATGGAACAGTCCCCAAAGTGCAAACCCCGCCCATCTGACACTCCAGGCAGGCTGAAGCAAATGCTCAGTAAGTATTTGGAAACTTTCAAATACTATTTTGACCCAGGTCTGGGGCCTGGTGCAGGTTAGTTTGTGAGTTTATCTGGTCTGGCAGCAGTTTCGAACTTTAACCACTTTGTCTTTATCAGGATTATCTTCAAATCAGTTATGATCATGTCAGCAAAAGTTTCATCTGTGATTTATGACTTAGTGTATTGGGTTTATACTATGTTGGGTTCACTTTATTTTGATGGCCATTCAACATGTTTCAAAATCATCAAAGTCATACAAATATCACAGTTCAATATCACTGTACACTTTATTAGGAACACAATACTAATACTTGGGCCTCCCTTTGCTCTCAAAACAGCATCAGTTGTTCGTGGCATTGATTCCACAAGATGTTGGAAACATCGTGCGATTCCTGCAGATTTTTCAGGTGCACTTTCAAGCTGTGAATCTCCCGTTCTACCACATCCCAAAGGTGTTCTACTGGATTCAGATCCGGTGACTGGGAAGGCCACTGAAGAACACTGAACTCATTGTCATGTTCATGAAACCAGTTTGAGACAACTTTTGCTTTGTGACGTGGTGTATTATCATGCTGGAAGTAGCCATTAGAAGATTGATAAATTGTGGCCATGAAGGGATGCACATGGTCAGCATCAATACTCAAATAGGCTGTGGCATTCAAGTGATGATTGATTGGTATTAACGGGCTCAAAGTGTGACAAGAAAACATTCCCCACACCATTACACCACCTCCTCCATGAGAAGGTGTATAGGTGTTCCACCACCTCCTCCATGAGAAGGTGTACAGGTGTTTCTAATAAAGTGTTCAGTGAGTGTAAAATAGCTAATATTAACTTTCTCCACTACAGCCCCAACTCTTTGGAACACATCAGAGAATCCGGCACACTCTCCTCCTTCAAACAAACCCTCAAAACCCATCTTTTTAAACTTGCTTTTAATCTTCAACAATTTTTTATTGTTGTTTTTACTGACTGTGCTTTTGTTTGTTTGTTTATATTCATATATTTCTTTATTTATCCATCTATTCTTGTTCCCTCCTAAGAGACGGTCAAAGCAGGTGTCAGTATGTGAGTGCATGCTTGTGACGTGCGGGGTTCAAACCCCGGGTCTGTCCATGTGGGAGAGCCAAGCATCTACCATCAGACCACGAGGACATCCTCAAGGTCCGAGGGCGACACTTGAGTTTATACATCTCTGGCAGGGCTACCTCGTCACAAGAACATGATTCCAAATCACCTCCACTACATGTAACTGTATGGCCCTTATTGACCTCATGACCTCCCCTTTACTATAATGTAGTGGCCGTGGGGGCACTGGGCATTCAGGTTGATAGTGAAAGGAAAACAACATTAAAAAGAGATGTCTGAACTTTGATGAACTTGCTTTTAATCAAGTTAAAACATTACATGGTTGAATTTAAAGTGAACAAACCAGCTGCAGGATCGTACCACACAGCCTCACCACGGGGTTTAACAATGCAACTGGTTGGCTTTTCATGACTTTACATAGAATAGTTTATTTTAGATGTGATACGCCAGTTGATCTTCATCAGGCTTATCTGAGGAAATAAGACAACGCCAGGGTAAAAAGGTGAACATGTGTATGTAGTTCAAAGTTCAAATTAAAAAGTGTAATCTTAATTAAGTCAATTTTGAGGGTAAAAATTTAAAAAATGCAATTCAGGTTTAATGGCTTACAACATACACATCATACAACAAAAGATGTAAAAGTGTACAAGGGTGCCATGTGTGTAATGAGCATCTTGTTTATGTAATAATTATACTGCATGTTGCTGCTTACTTTGATGTCTTTAGTGCTTAGGTTTCTGAGCAGGCTTGGCCTGGGGCTGGGCCTGGGGCTGGGCCTGGGGCTGGGCCTGGGGCTGGGCCTGGGGCTGGGCCTGGGGCTGGGCCTGGGCCTGGGGCTTGGCCTGGGACTTAGCCAGGGGCTCGGCCCGGGGCTCGATTGGTACCCTGTCGCCCTTCACCGAGGTCAGATCTGGAAACAAACCACAACAAAAAAACAAACAAAACAAAACAAATGTTTTTAACACAGTTGTTTAGCACAATCTCAATTTCTTGCGTTCAGTTACGAACCAATCAGCAGTGGAGGAAGTTCCAGACGCACCTTCAAACTCGATGAAGAGGATGAGGTCATCGTTCTTCAGGTAGTTCCTCTTCTTGAGGTCGTAGTGCGAGAAGTAGGCGTTCCAGCCCCATGTCGGGCCACGGTAACAGTCACATGACGAGTCGTATGTCCCGGTCTTAACCGGGTTGTCCCAGAAGAAGAGGTTGGTGCCTGGGAGGATGGAGAGAGAGTGTTACTGACAGGGATTATCAAGCGGCATCAACCAAGTGATGTAATCTTAATCTAGATAATCTAGGTTCAAGGTAATCTAGAGATCGAATCATGATTCTGTGAAGGTACATATTTGTATTCTCAGGATCTGGGTTGGGGTCAACTTGAATATCAATTCACACAATGCAAGAAGTGAATTGAAATTCAGCTCATGAATGTTTTCTCGGTGGATTTTTTCCATTCATAAATAGATTTGCAATTCACTTTGAGTCGAAAATCTAAATGACCCCCCAACCCTGTCTAGGACAGTCATGAATCCCTTACCTTGCAGGTAGTGTTTGTGAGCAGTCGTGAAGCTGAAGGAGAAGGACTGCCTCTGGAGGACATCATGGTCTTGGTCCATAACTGTGATGGTGACCTGCCTGTACTCTGCTGGCCAGGTCAGTGTCGCGTCATTCTCCCCTGAGTTCAGCTGGAAGAAGGCCCCCAGGTAACCCTCGTTGTAGGAGTTGGGCAGCAGCTGGATGCTGAAGGAGTATCCCTCGCGGCTGTGGAAAACAGGGCTCTGGATGTACTCCCCCGTGCCGTAGGTGTTCATGTAGCTGCTGAAATCCTTGATCCGCCAGGTGGCGCTTGGACAGCGCGTCTCGGACAGGGTGATGTCATCGATGTGGATCCCACCGTTGGAGTAGGCTGGGTCTCCCTTGATGCCCTGGAA
>NC_139671.1:2138067-2163067 GCF_951799395.1 Argentina silus | reverse complement strand
CCCAATAACAGCACAATCAAACCTGGCTGCACATCCATCCACCAGGGGAGGCTGGTCGAGGTAGAAATCGGAGGACGGGCTCATTGTAATGCATGGAATGGAATGAGGAATGGTATCAAACATGTGTGTTTGATACCGTTCCTCACTCTATTCAATGTATTACAATGAGCCCGTCCTCCGATTTCTGCCTCCACCAGCCTCCTCTGCCATCCATCAAACTGTGCCGGAATGAACAATGCCCTAATTCACACTACAGAGCCACATTGAGCTAAATTTAATTAAATTCATTGCACTTTTATAAATGTGATGAGTATTATGTGTTGTGTTTATAGTGTACATTCATTGCTGTTTGATGTATTGATGTGTGAAGCAGCAGCACTTAATTATCCAAGAGAAATGTCCCACCAGGGACAGTAAAGTTGACTTTATCTCATCAGAAAGAGATAGTCAGGTTCTTTATTGTCAGACACATAGTTACATAACAAGTTCAGTTGTTATGTCTGTCCGCCATGGCTGAGTGGTTGTAAACTATTCAAACCAACGATGGTTTTATCAACCCATTATACTGTCTATGGGGAGCTCAATTCATAAAGTTTCACCTCAACATTTTCAGTCTCATGATGGTTTATGTATTTCACTGTGGTCATAGCGAGAGATACAGTATCAAAAGCAATGTGACGTTAATTATTTGTATTGCAATAAATCCCCGTTGTGTAAGAATAAAGAAATTAATGAAGCATTTATTTGAACAATAACATTTTATTTCAAATTGAAGAAAGATTATATTTGATCAGTAAAAAACAACACCATACAGTAGTTTTAAAACTTATTGTATTGTTGCACTACTCTGTGGCACTGTCACTTTTGCATTTCACTGTATACTTGTATGCACGTGACAAATAAAGAATCTTGATCTTGATCTTGATCTAGCTCACATTGTTAAACAAGCTCAAACACAATCAACTCCAGAAAAACAGTACATTGTTCTTTCGTGAACTTTCCCAGAACAAAATGAATGTTTCTTATTGATCAAATGCAACCGTAAAACAGCATATTATTGTAGTTTCTGTATTACATAGAATTACATTAACTGTGCTGTCATTATCTGTGCTCTCTTCAAATTCCAAACGACGGCAGATTCTGTGAAAATATCAAATGAAATCTGTTGTCAGAGATGATCAAATCACGATTAGCATGAATGCACTTATGAAAATGGCCATATCAATGTACTGCTAAACATGGCTGGAAATTAATGTCAATTTTAAATATTGTTTAAACAAATTGCGTACCTCTGTAAAAAAATCCTCTGTAAAATTCCATTGTTGGCCTCACTCCTGTGGTTTGATAGGAACCTCTGTTTTTATCAGGGATGTTATATCTACAGAGACATAAAGAAAACACAACAACAACCATTCAATCAATTTAGATTACTTTGTGCTGCTCTATGGATAACACTATCACATGTCTGGTCAAACCCTAATAAAAGTCTTGTAAAACCGGTGGTGTGTGTTATCTCACCACAGCCCGCCTGTACTCACCGTCGAAGTCGATGAAGATGATGAGGTCATCGTTCTTCAGGTAGTTCCGTCTCCGCAGATCGAAGTGTTTGATGAAGTTGCGCCAACCCCGCGACTCTCCTCTGTAACACTCACACCCAGGGTCGTAGGTCCCCACCTTGGACGGGTCGTCCCAATACAGTTTCCCCTCAGGAGCTGGGAGACAGAGAACCACACAGCATGTTACTATTAAAGGAACACTCCTGTAAAAACAACATCATTAGTGCACATTTATACGAGTTAGGCCTTTACATTGCTGTTTGATGAGAATCTCTAATCTGTTTTATTTATTGTTTTTAAATATGTTTTTAGGGCATTTCTGCTTTATTGGGATAGAGACAGTAGAGATTGACAGGAAGGATGAGAGAGAGAGAGAGGAGGGATGACATGCAGGATAGGTCGGGGGTCGGAATGGAACCAGGAACCTTGCGGTTACGTGGCGTGCGCATTAGCGTGCTGCGCCACTAAGCGCCCAAGAATCTCTAATCTAACGACAAAAGCTGAGGTGTGTTATAACCACCAATGACACACTTGTCCTCATGCGTAAAAACCAAAACAATGTTAACTGCATTTTAAAGTAAACCACATATCTTTGTGTGAAAGCGTCATGTTTTGATGAAACCTCCGGGGGGCTTACTTACTCGTGGCCATGTTCGTGGTTAGGCTGCGAGCTGACGACATCCTCAGCTTGATGTCCGGGTCCTGGTCCATGACCACTAGGGTGGCCTGGCGGTTCACAGCGGGCCACTGCATGACCACGTCGTCGTCCCCGCTGGCGAGGTGGAAGTAGAGGCCGGCGTAGTCCCCCGTGTAGTCGCTGTAGTCGGAGACGGGCCTGATGCGGACGCCGTAGCCATAGCCCTCCGGGCTGTAGAAGCGAGGGCTGTCCAGGAACGTGGCGCTGGTCGCGGTCTCCATGATCTTGGAGAAGTTCCTGATCGTCCAGACTTGGTTCGGACAACGGGTCTCCGTCAGGCTGACGTCATCGATGAAGATTCCTCCCTGGGAAGTGGCGGGGTCTCCTCGGACGCCTTGGAAGGCGTAGCGGAACTTCTCCCCCACCTCCATCGGAACGTGGACAATCCTCCATGAGTGGTGGGAGTCACCTGGGTTACAGATAAGAACGATGTCAGGATAACACTTTTTTAAGTAGCTCAAAAAACTGATCATCAATTGGTGTACGGCACAATTGATAATCAATACCCTCAATGGTGTGTATTTTCTTCAGTTTGCGAACGGTCCCCGTCCCGTCGTCCATCTTGACCCAAATCACCAGCCTGTCTGCTGTGCCTCCTGTCATCTTGTAGAAGAACTGCAGACACTGGAGTTTCCTCTTGGGGTAGAGGGTCCGGGACTCCAGGAGAGCTGACTCTTGGGCATTCCCAGTCCCAGTGTTGAAGTGCATGAAGTAACCTGCATCTAAAACACAGCAGGGCTTTTCAACACGCATTCAACAAATCTTTATTAAATTAAATTAATCTTTATTGTCTCGAAGGTGGCTACATAAAAGTAGGCCTACATTCGCTGGGGCTGAGAGAACATTGAGCTTTGCCCTCAAAGTGATATCATTCATTCACATTATGAGCATGGTTGAACTCTGACCTCTGCATTGCCCAAGGAGAGTGTGGTCCTCTGAGTCAGCGCTGCTCTTGGTGTGGACCCAGTCTGCATCGTCTGTGGCGCTCTGGATCATCCCACAGATGTTGGTGTACTCAAAGGCACACTGGTCCAGCATAGTGAGAGGGCCGGCTGGAGATGGAGGGATGGGATGGTAGGGTTGGTGGATGGATGGTAGGATTGGTGGATGGATGGTAGGGTTGGTGGATGGATGGTAGGGTTGGTGGATGGATGGTAGGGTTGGTGGATGGTAGGGTTGGTGGATGGATGGATGGATGAATGAATGGATGAATGAATGATCATAATAACCCAACCACAGCACGACAATATTCATGATTGTATACTGTACAACTCCCCTCATTTAATCTCATCTCTTTTTCACTATTCACTATTTTTCACTTTTTTCCCCACAGTGTCTATTATGCTCTATCCTTCTGGATAGGAGCCAGGGGAAGACCAAAGGGTTAAAGGGGACTGTAGAACTCTGTGGGGTAGTTAGTGGAAGCCAAGCAGTGTACCATTATGGGGTCAGGCTGAGGGCAAACCTGGACAGTGTGACTATCCTTTTTCACAAAACACTTCACAAAAGCTTTTAACTTGACAAAAACAAAGGTATTACATATGTTCTCCTATTTCACAGTTCTGACACACAATAGCAGGGCAAACATCAACACTTACAGCAGTTGTACATTCTGTTCAACCTCAGGGCATCCAGCTTGCTGAAGTCCAGGTACTGGCCAATGATGTTGTTGAAAGCTGCGATGTTGGTGGTGACGGTGGGAGTGCTCGCGTTCACGTTGAAGGAATACGGGCGATAGTGCATGAGGGACTCGTAATCGTAAGCCGTGTTCTGGTCAGTGATGAAATCGTCGTTGTATTTGTTGAAATTATGTTCCATCCCTGTAAATCAGCACAGATAATAATTTATGGCACTCTAGAATTTGCATGGCCACTGGCAGTAAAATGGCATAGGAATTATCTTTAGTACATAATTACCTATATTAGCAGACACACTTTTAATATAGAGCATGTTAATAACTCAATTAATGGCAACAAATGTACAACAATCTCATCCATTAAACATTTTACTAAATGTTTGAGGAGATTCCCAAAAGTGTCCAGACCAGCCTGAGGACTACAAATGCTACTTGAATAGTTTCAAGAGGGCACTTCCGGGTCACGAACATCAACCAATGGGCCGGCGGGCTGACCTGGGGTGACCTGGTCCAGCCAGATCTTGACGTAGTCGTCCCTGTCCGTACGGGACTGCTCGTGGTAGAAGCCCAGGGCATGGAGGAGCTCATGTTCGATCACGGCCTTGTGGTCACAACCACTCCCCAGGGACAAGATCTGACCTGTCTGCTGGTCCCCCACTCTGGAGAAACACCTGGACAACACGGATGAATGTATACTGTAGGTCCGGTCAGGAGAAGGGATCGAATGATACAGGGGAGGCTGGTGGAGGTAGAAATCAGAGGACTGGGTCATTGTAATGCTTGGTAAAGTCCGTCCTCCGATTTCTACATCCACCAGCCTCCATTGGAATTGTATCACTACATACTATAGCCGTTTATGAGCTGCATTTCATTACTGTAATCTGACAACAATACTGTTTACCTATTGCCTATTGCTTTTGCTACAATATGCAAATACATTGACTGGGAGGTGCTTATCTAGCCTGCCATGATAAATGTAGCCACCGGAAAGCTGGCGAGCGTCTGTGTAAAAGCATTGGGCATTGGGGGATCACTGCTCAGTCTGTTCTTACCCTCCTCTTTTCTCAAATTTGATGTATGTCTTCTCGCCTTCGTAGGGCTTGAAGTCAACGCAGGACTTCAGGCGGTACATTTCAAACGCCTGGTGGACGGCACCTTTGGCATTCAGATCTAAAAGACACCAAGAAATCAAGATCTCCATATGGTTTATCACTCAATCTAAATGGATACTGAGTGTCACATGTAAATCGGGGGAGGCTGGTGGAGGTAGAAATCGGAGGACAGGCTTGTTGTAATTCATGGAAGGGAATAAGGAATGGTATCACACACGTGTTTGATACCATTCCTCATTCCATTCCATGCATTAGCCTGTCCTCTGACTCCTTCCCCCGCCAGCCTCCCCTTGTGTAAATGAATTAAAGCACCTGGACTCTATCAAATGCGACATGCATCCACTCACCCAAGTCATCTGACAGAATATACGGGATGGGAAACTTCCATCTGTATTTAGTGTCAATCAAGGCATTGCGTCCTTCTGGCTGTATAACAGATGCATGGAGTCATATAGAGGTTATAGTGAGAGGACTTGATAAAGATTAACAAAGAACAATCTGAGCTGATGATGAGATAACAACTTAACAAAAAAAAAAAATGGCGGAATACTCACTGGAATGACGATGTCCCCTTCAATCAAGTTGGCGTCTCCTCCTGTCATACCAAGCACAATTATACAATAATTAAAATGTATTCCCGGTTTGCACACACCACTATCCATGAAGATACAAACATCATTACATTATTTCTACAATAGCGAACAGGAAACTATTACTTTTTCCTGTACAGTGTAACTACCATGTTCTAACTGAAGACATGTATTGATTGGCGAATGACGTTAAGTTGCTCTAACTCACCCAAGTTAAGGAGGATGTTTTCATCTTCACCGTTTTCGTACACCTCTGCATGAGAAAAGCGAAAGTCAGGGCTCACATCAAGGCACTGAGATAACTGAGTAACTTTGATTTTTAATTAAAAAGGTACTGCTTGACATACCATGGACACCAGGTGACAGGGGAATCTGCATAAGAACACTTTTTTTTTTACACATCATTCAAATAACAAATTGACACTGCCAAGAAACATTTTTCTCTCCATTTATTCAGAGACCACTACTACAATAATAAAATACATAATTTTAAATTAATAAAATATTTTTCTGTTACAATATTACAACTCAAGTCGGCCATCGTTTAAAGGACAAACACACAACTTACAGTGTATGAACTGGTGAGTGCGACCAGCCCAGTAAAGAGGAGCAGTCTCTGCATGGTGGACATGTTGAATAGAGCTGAGACCAGAGTCTCTCCCTTGGTATAACTGTGGGCTAGAGGGAACCTTGAGCCCTTGATAACAGTTTATGTCTCTGTGTTTATGTATCCGATGGTAAAGGATAACTGAAGGCCTTGACTCCACATTGCTGACAGGTGTAATGTCCATCTATCTGTCTCCATAACCACTACACAGCTGTCCCTTCAAGCAGCAGTGTGAGACTATGGGTGCCCTCACCTGTTGAGACTAGGAACATGTTTTATAAGTGACATTCACTCTGCCTCTGAAATACTGTTCTAACATCCTCTTCATCTAACAATCTCTTCATCCCCACTACCCCCCTGTACAAGTTTCTCACCTGTAAATAAATTAATATATATATATATATTTTTTAAAGTAATTCTTCTTCTTCTAGCATTGTGACTGCCAATAGCCCCTGGTCCTGGCATAGATCACTTTATCTTATGATGACTGATGGATAAATGATTCACTTACTTAGACAAATGTATTTGTTGTACGTCGCTTTGGATAAAGGCGTCTGATAAATGCCATGAATGTAATGTAAATGTAAACATGACGCAAGTAACGTGTGAGGACATCAGGCCGTCTTATGGAAATCAAAAACAGCAGCTGCTTAAGCATGTTTGTACTTATTGTGAACACTTGAGGTCACTCTTGGCACGAGCACATACAGTATTAGTGAAGGTATTTCCCTAGTCAACTCCCTTGTTTGTCAAGGGACAAATCTCAAATATATTTTGTTGATTCGTTGCCAGAGATGGTCAGAGGGGAGGAACCTCGAAACAAGGAGAGAGGACACGAGCAAACGCAAAAGAGACCATTGGAGATTCAGCCAAGGGTTGCTTTTACGAAGGTTTCAGAAGTCTCTAGAGTCCATCAGATCTGCAAAGGTGAAGTGTGTTCTTGATTTCGAACATGTCAATTTAGACGCCGTCAATTCAGGCACTCTTTCATATAAAGTATTTATTTGTTATCAATAGACTTTACAACATTCAAAAACAACAGGCATAGTATCAAACTGTGAGTATAGAACAACTGTCGGTAAGGGGATAATCAGGCTACATAACGCTTTACAAAACAGTGAAAACAGAAACGAGGCTATTTGAATTCCGCATCATACAGCAGCTGGTGTATTTTAAGTTTCACGGCGCTCTTCTTTTTGTAAGGCAACCTCCGGAGGTACGGGAGCAAGCTGAAGAAGAACATCTCATCCTCCATGTCCTCCATCGTTCCCCCATCCACCTGCCACCTCCTCTTCCGGCTGGGCCCGTTGGAAACCGGCACACTGTGGGGAGAAGGAGCTGCCGAAAAGGGGGAGGGAGAGGGATGATAATCCTGATCTCCTTCGACCTCATGGATGATGAAGGCTGAGTTATCGTCCGTGGTAGTGGCACTTTCCCCATTCCTCTCTTCCTCTTCCACCTCCTCCTCCTCCTCTTCATCCTCCTCCTCCCCTATCCTCACTCTCTTCTCCTCTCTCCTATGTTTTCTCTCCTCCTGTCTCGTTGGCTTCTCCTTCTCCTCCTCCTCCTCCTCCTCCTCCTCCTGGTCCTCCTCCAGGTAGTAGGACGCTGATTGGCTCGGGACAGAGCGCATGTAGGGGGTTATGAAGGCCAGGCTCCTGAAGTGCCTCCAGGGTCGGGGTTTGTCTCCAGCTGCTATCCTCCTCTGCAGCCTGATGAAGGTGTCCCTCAGGCCCTTCCACTTCCTCCGACATTCATCCTCTGCCAATAACAAGGAGATGGGGGACAGTTAAGATTTGCAATCAAAAACCAACAAAAAGCTAGCAATCAAAACCAACATTTTTTTTAAAGTACTGTACACAGCAACATCTCTAGCTAAGCTAGTCTAGTCAAGTTGGGGCAATACTACGATCTGTTGTGTTTAATTACAAATAATTCAAATTCCTTCATGTTTCCAACCTGAAACCTATATGGATGAGATCACGTTGCAATAAGCTAATTGGAGGCGATGAGACGTAGCTAATAGTAGAACTCGAACAAAATGGCCAAGTCGATTTGATAACATTGCAAGAGAAAGTTTGGGGGACAGCAGTACTGTAGCTAGCTGATGTCAGCTACCACCAGCTAATTCATGAGCTAGGTGGCTAGCAACACATTAGAACCTTACCCGACAATCCCGACTGCAAACTTACAGCCCTCCATGCCTTTGCCTTTATAGTCAAGTCTCTATACGACTGCAAGGTTGAGTTGTATAACTCCGGATAGTCCGAAACAGCCGAAATGATCCTTTCGTCCATCTCTACCTTGCTAGCTAGCTAGCGTTATCTTCCACCGCTAGCGAACATGTCAGGCTGTCAGATTCATGCGCGTGCGTTCCAGTGTTTTCCTTTCCCTGATTGGTCACGCGCCCCATTCTATCCCACTGAAACCCGCAGCTCCAGCTCCGAACCCGCAGCTCCAGCTCCGAACCCGCAGCTCCAGCTCCGAACCCGCAGCTCCAGTTCCTAACCTGCCAGCCAGCTCCGAACCCGCAGCTCCAGCTCCGAACCCGCAGCTCCAGCTCCGAACCTGCCAGCCAGCTCCTAACCCGCAGCTCCAGTTCCGAACCCGCAGCTCCAGCTCCGAACCCGCCAGCCAGCCGCCCTGAAACACCTCTACAACACGACACACATCGGTTTCTGTCCTGACCACCTCTGACTTGCACGTCGACACATGAAGCTGTACTAGTAGCTGTACTAGTATAAAGTTAGCTCGCTTAACTCGGTGTGGCACTTGTCTTGCACTAGCTAGCTGCGAGGATGAGGTGTAAGAGATAAATACATTTAGTTGGAAGCCTGGCCAGTCATGTTATATTGGAGTTATGGAGTCTAGTATATAAAGAAACACATGAACGGTCCTAACAGGTCGCTTCGTTCCTTTTTTTCGGATTTGGAGGATCAAAAGGCCTATTGACTTCTCCCTGCCATCACGACGAGGTGGCCGAGTGGTTAAGGCGATGGACTGCTAATCCATTGTGCTCTGCACGCGTGGGTTCGAATCCCATCCTCGTCGACAACCTTTTTCGCTTTTCAACATTATGGCCCAGATATGCACTGAGTTGCACCAGATATGCACACAACTGTTAGTTGTGCAATAGGGAATCCACGTGTAAAGAGAAAGCTAAAACATTGAACGCACAACTACGCACTTTGCATACTTACAGTATAGTCAGAGTAAAACGAGGACAAGCACAACTACACCGTAATCTCCCTTCTCAAAAAAAGAAGATATATTTTATATATAAAGAGTCACTGTCTGTCACACACACTTATAATACAAATTTGACCACATAGGTACCATAAAGACTTTATTTATGTAAATTGCTTCCCCCAGGTAAAGTGTAGTACAGTGGAAAGAGTGAAAGAATCATAAAGTATACAAAGCAATTTCTTTACCATAGCGACAATAGAGATCAGCTACAAACAAAGTACGTTAACACATATTGAGTAATAATAATCCAGCTGGGTCTCAGAGCGCGTCGTCATCCTGATAGCCTTCGTTGTGAGATCCCGTTCTGCGCTCAGAGTTCTTATTGGAGGCTTGAGCCTCCGGGACGCCCAGGGACTTTGTGGCGCCATATTCGCTGCCCTTCCTTGTAGAAAGGTGGACTTTCTCAACTCCTTTCTCATAGGGGCCTTCCTTGTTGTCCTTACTGGCGGCTGTCTAGGGGGGAACGGGACACATTTGCACTCCGATGCCACTATTACTGCCCGATATCGCAGCTTTACACTTTGCCACCTTATGTCATTGTTTTATTATTATTATTATTATTATTATTATTATTATTATTATATTGCACTGTTGATTGTTGTTTGCTGCATTGTTGAGGAGCTAGCTTGCCCTGAGCATTTCATTGCATCGTCTACGGCTGTCTTCTACATGGCAAGTAAACTTTGATCTGATTTGACATAAAGCAATTACAAAACAGCGAAAGAATAAAATTGATTTAAAAAAAAAAATAGAGAAAAAAAAAGTGCATGTGCAGGTGAGGTAAGAAACCTGTGTATAAGGCTTATATTAAAACCTCACCATAACTTAAAGACCGAAAATATAAAGGTTAGTGAAAAAAGTTCTTCAATATAAAAATATAGAATTGTTTTAAAGTGTCCTATCAAGTTAGAGGGTAAACATTTATGATCATGGTAAATCATGAAAGATGATCCCTATACAGGTAAATAGACAGAATGGCTACATTCTCACTCCAGTCGTACAGTGTGCTGTGTGGCTGAGGCGTTGCGTGTCACGCCGTACCTTGTTTCCACGGTGATACTCATCTATGGCGTACTGATATTTGGCTGCGTTGAGTCCAAGTAGACCAGCCAGTTTTTCCCCAAGAAAATCAAAAGCTGAAATCGAAAAAACAAAACACATCAAATGTACAAACTCTAGTCTTAAGTGTAAGAGCACACCTAATTAGAATACAATACAAGACCAACAGATACTTACTACGTATTGACCTCCTTCCAACTACCATTGCCACAGACCTCCATGATGTGGCCTAAGACACAGACACACACACAGTAAGTGAGACTGCATTAAAGGGCTGAATATCTCCTTCCAACATGGTTTGGAAGACCTTCCTACCGTTTCCGCAGGCTCTCTGAGCACTTCCTCCTCTTCCTCATCTTCCTCCACGCTGTCATCCTCCAGGGTCTCACCACTAGAGAAGTGGATGACCCTTCTTTGCTGGGGCAGGGAGATGGACAGAGGGGGACCCCCAAACTGTGTCTCCTGAATGTCCAGACCCTGAGAGGGAGAGACAGTATATGACACTACTACACTGTCTCATACTCATGTCTTAAAACATTAAAATAAAACATTATTTGCAGGTCTATCGTCATTCCTGAGAAGTGTGTGTGTGTGTGTGTACACATGCATGCGTGTGTACACAAATTAATAATGTTATGGTTAGCACAATCTTTAACTTGCAGGTGACACATACAGTATAGTATGTATTTACCAAGGGATAAGTCTTATCTCTCTTAATCTATTTGCACATAGATGTTTCTCACAGAAAACTGAAACTATTCCAAGTCATTCATTGAGAGTCAGTGAAACAGTTTCAACTAAGAATCTTTCACACAGGTAAACCTTTTACAGTACATATGAATAGCACTTACTTCCTTGAAACTGCCGTTCATTCTTCACACAGAAAAAGTTTTTCTTTCCTTGTTCTGTACACCAGCATAGACAGACGTTGTTCTCTCAGCTCAGGGAAAATACCTTTCCGACCGACACATCCACTATAATGGAACTGGAGTGACCAATCAAGACTGCAGAACAGAACAGGATGTTTGGTACCTGTTATTCAATCCACCAAACGCATTGGAGCACTGTTCATTGTTCACACCCACCAAGGAAAGCCGTCATTGGACGAAGATGATTTCAGTTTCATTCTCAAGGCAGAGGGCCGGGCTTGTTCCACTGTGTAGAATGTCTAGGTGTACCGCTAACTGCTAAATGCACTGATGTTGTCTTGCCACCTAATGATGCTTAGCTACAACACATGCTTAGCTATTTCATACAGGGGGCTATTCCAGAATGCAAGATCAGCCAATTAGCTAGTAAACTTGGAAAAAACAAATCAGGTGTATCTTTAGGTGATCTTATTTGTCAAGAAAGCAAAACTTGACTATAGAATGTTGTGAGTCTCTAGCAGTCAATTACACAACCATATCCTTATTTGTGAATTCTGCAATATGAAGTTGTTACAGAATATACTGTCTCTAACTCATTCATCCAGCTTTCATTAACTTTCACCTGGACAACAATACAACGGTTTTTCAATGTTTCATGACATTTTTTAATTTCCATTTGAAACACATTTTAAATGAAGGACACCAGTAGAACAATGACCTACAGTACAAGTTCACTTGTGTGTTTTGTTATGATACAGCATACTATACCTATGAATAAACATGTGTATTAAAAAATGAAATATAATTGGTCCTGTGTAAAAAAGCAAAAAGAAAATTAACTGTATTCTGTTTGATACAACAAAACAAAAATCATTGAGTGTTTGTATCTATCAGGATACATCGAGAAAGTCTCAGACCTTTTTTATCTTTTAATGTCAGTCTAACTTGGAGATAGATACTGTACAATGAACCTGCCTACCCAGGATTCCTACACCTGTTAAACTAATGACTTTTAAAGTGCATTCAAATGTGCTGTATGAGAAATAATGCACAATTTACTTTGATTGGTATGCTAGTTACTATTCTACTATATACTGGAGGTTTAATATTTTCAGGATAGTACTTCTGACTCAGTAGAGGCTAGCTGTAATCCAAAGACTGAGTAGAATTAAAATTTGTCTTCTTCTAATTGTCCCCCACGATGACATCGGTCTCCGTCCGTTCGTATGTGTGTGTCACGCGCGATGTCTCAGACACCACTGGGACAATTTTGACGAAACTTGTTTGATGCATTTGAATGATGCATCTCGCCATAGAGATCCTGCGTTTACAACATTACCCTGATTGGCCCAAAGGGGGTGCTATAGCAAACAACTGAAATTCCCAAATTACCCTGATTCCCAAATTACCCTTGTTCTATGCTGTAACCAACAGAGTTGAAGGTGAATACACAACTGCTATCAATGATTGTATGATGAATTGCTCAGCTGAAGTTCTATGAATGCATATATGAAGAGTATATCATTGTACAGTATTTCATGCAACAGATTAAACAAAACGTCGGTAATGAATTAGATTGATAGACATTTTCTACCTCATCTGACATCATTTTTCATGTGTAAGACGACAATGTGTCAATACCATACAACAACATCATATCTGTAAGATTCAAAATTCATATATATTATTTTTTTCCTTCAATAGGCATGACAATTGTTTTACATGACTGGGGACAGAATTCAATCCAAACTGCAGCGCGGGAAAATGGATTTCTAACCGCGCTCAGTGATCAGTGACAGATTCAGGTACAACAGCAGCCATAGCCACTAGGATGGGTTTATTTACAAAAGTTTTCTGAGCGTCAGAAGTCTAAACATTTTTGCAATACTTTCAAATGATTTGAGCCTGCAGAAAGATAGGCAGTGTTTACACTTTTGAACTATTCCATTGGTTGAATTTTGCCAGGCCAAGTCAATCAAACACAGCTTAGTATTTGCAATGACTTAAAATACTATTTGAACCCAGGTCTGAAGCAATACCAGACAGTGGAGGCTGGTGGAGGTAGAAATCGAAGGACGTCTCATTGTAATGCATAAAATGTAATGAGATCAAAACACACATATTTGATACCATTTGTCATTCCAGTCCATGCATCACAATGAGCCGTCCTCTGATTTCTACCTCCACCAGCCTCGCCTGATGCCTTTGTTTCATCTTGCTCTGGCTATACGACAAGTTCACACTGTGTATGATAGTAATGTGCAATCTAGGTATTACGCTGAATGTGTAATATACAGTATGATGTCTGTTTTGTATAAAGCACTGTGTGTATTAATTTCCCCCTCTGGGACCCGACCCGACCCGACCCGACCCGACCCTACCCTATCCTATCCGACCCGACCCGACCCTACCCTACCCTATCCTACCCTATCCTACCCTACCCTATCCTACCCTATCCTACCCTACCCTACCCTATCCTACCCTACCCTACCCTATCCTACCCTACCCTATTCTACCCTATCCTACCCTATCCTATCCTACCCTATCCTACCCTACCCTACCCTATCCTACCCTACCCTATCCTACCCTATCCTACCATACCCTACCCTACACTATCCTATCCTACCCTATCCTACCCTATCCTACCATACCCTACCCTATCCTACCCTACCCTATCCTATCCTACCCTACCCTACCCTGCTTCCCCTCATGGATTTGAAAAGGAATGGATAGGTCAAAGGGATAAGCTGGACACTCTGCTTACACCGATCCAATGCTTTTAAATGGATGAGGGGAGGTGCATAAGTGCCCAGTTCTGAGAGAGGGGGTCTGAGAATCAGAACGCAACCCAAGACAGGCAATCCTGTGTCCTCAGGCTCCAATGGAGAGCAGGGGCATATTAAACAACGGGTGTTGTCATCACCACATGCCTCGGCACGGTTAAGCCTCAATAGTATTATCATGAATATGAGTATGAATATTGTATTACTGTACTATATGTACAGGAGTGTCCTTTCAGTTACAAGAAGACTAATCGAGAATCTCAGAAAGAAATAATATATATATATATATATATATATATATATATATATATATATAATTGAAAACATGATTCGTTGCAAATCAAAAATATTGTATATTCATCATGGAGTGTTCTATCGTGGAGTATCATGGAGATTGTGTACTGTACTTTAATGACAGCAATACATAGAGATCTAACAGAAAAGGTGATTTCCTAAAACGTCCATCACAGCCAGGAATTTGTGAGAGAATGACCCAGCCGTCAGTCTGACCCAATAATTATCAACTAAATAAAAGAAAGTAGAAAAGCAGCTACATTACAGTTTGTATAAAATGAACTACAGCAGACGGACATCAAATCTTTGACCATAAAACACTACAGATAAAACAAACCAAATGCATAAATAAATCCATGCAGCCTTCTTTTTTTTTTTTTGTTTCTTCCTTCGTAAATGATGAACATGTCTACTCTCCATCTATTCAGTTGTACCCTGCCAAACACCAACTGCCAAACACCAACTGCCAACTGTCGATTCCCAGCGGCCATTTTAGCTATATCCAGGCCTTATAGAACTGCATATCAGGATAATGTGAAACATTTTTACCATGAATTAAGGATACAAAAAGGACATTTCCTATGGAGGTTTACTTTTCATGGAAAGGAAATGAACTCCATGTCTATGTTGCTGTAAGGTGGAAAGTGAAGCCTGCCTGTTGGTGAGTGATGGTGGCGTTTAGGAGACAACACAGCCGGTGTCTTTCTCGGGCTTCAAATCTGGTTCCTTCACTGGTTTCACCTCCTCCTCCTGCTGCTTATGTTTGGCCTGAAACAAGAAAATGGCGAGGGTGACATATTTTCAGAGCTATGTACTGTATGTGTCTTACAAGATCAAATACCTAAACACATCATCAGGGCTATGCAAACCCGTTGGTAATTATGTAACGTGTTGCAGTTCCAAATGGGAAAGTTCTAACTAGGATCCTCGGGACGGCCAGACAGAGAGTCAAAATTTCAAAGATGGTTAAAATTAGGGTTAAGGTGGGATTTAGTGTTGGGTTAGCTAAGGTAAAGTTATGGTTATGGGGTCCTCCCAAGGATCCCACTTAGCATCTACCGCTCCAAACATCGGATCATGAGTAGGCTACCTTCTCGTCTTTGGCCCCCTTGGTGAGGTCGAAGGTGGCGTAGACTTCAGGGGTGCACTGCTCGCTGAGGGATGGGAACTCAAAGGAGATTGGCTCGGCCAGGCCGTAGCTGGCCTTCAGCTCCAGCTGGGGCGCCTCGGCAGGGACCTTGTGGAAGTATCTGGAGAGGAGAAAACAGTTCATCAATCTACTGCACTCTAATAATTGTTGTGCTGGAGTGATGTAGTGTTCCAGTGTACCAACAATGGAGCTGAAAGAGCTAGGTGTGTGTGTGTGTGTGTGTGTGTGTGTGTGTGTGTGTGTGTGTGTGTGTGTGTGTGTGAGAGAGACTGTGACAGTGCGCGTGTATGGGTGTGCGTGCCTGTGTGTGTATGTGCGTGCCTACGTGTGTATGTGTATGCATGTCTGTGTGTGTGTGTGTGTGTGTGTGTGTGTGTATGTGTGTGTATGTGCGTGGCTTTGCAGACTCACATGAAGCCGTTCTCCCTCTGGCACTTCTCCAGGGTGTTTTTGATCAGGCCACCCAGCTTGATGAAGAACAGCTGCTCTGAAGGCTTGGCAGTGCTGCCCGGCCCTTTGGTATGACGATACTCCTTACACAAGGCCTCAGCTCGGGAGTAACCTAAACACACACCAATGAATACACAACAACAGCTGTTTACGTTTGTGTGCATCACCAGAGACATGGGGTTTAGTTTAGTAGCTGGAAGAGGTTGCGGAGAACAATGAGTCATCTCTGACACAGAAATACCAACACTTTTCTGCCTCTTGGAGGGACCGTATCGCTTCTCCACACTTGTCGCTCGCCAGGAGGGTCTGTCCGTGGTAGCAGTACGCCTGAGAGAGAGAAGGATGAGCATCACTATGAGATTCAGGGCTGGTTGGTTTCCCAGACACAGGCCAAAAAGCATTTTCAATGGATATTCTCCATTGGAAGCAAAACAAGCAAACAAGGAGACACTCTTTTCTCTTAACTGTAATTCTTCACTTCAATACTCTGACAGGGACTTGCATAGGGACAGACCAGGGGAGGCTGGTGGAGACCAGGGGAGGCTGGTGGAGGTAGAAATCGGAAGACGGGCTGGTTGTAATGCAGGGAACGGAATAAGGAATGGTACCATATCTCATTCCATTCCCTGCATTACAATGAGCCCGTCCTCCGATTTTCTACCTCCACCAGCCTCTCCTGGGACAGACGGGGACTTACATAGGCCATGTAGAAGTGCTGCTTCAGCTGAAAGTACTTCCTCCACTTGCTGCTACACTCTGGCTCCAGGGTGTTCAGCGTGTGGTCTGTAGACAGGGGAAGACGACACCGGGTTGAGTGGGAGAATACTGGGGTCAGTTTCCCAAAAGCTTCGTAGCTTAAATAGTACTTATTTACTCCTGACAACCCAGCCGCAAAGCCGTGAGATAGTAACAATTGTAAAATCAATGTTTTCAGGTCAATCTTGAACTAACTAAATGTGGGAAATGAAGAACTCTGCTGGTCTAGGGGAGGGGTGGGCCTGAATTTTCAAAAGAGACAAAGCAATTCTTTAACTGCGAAGCTTTCGGGGAAACTCACCTCTGATCAGACCTATAGTAATTAGAATCAGACTGGCTGCTATATAATCTCAAGTCAATGCATACATTACTGTAGGACTACAACAAAGCCAGGGCGTGGACAGAAACAGCAGAAACACCCACCAGCCTTCTGGTAGAAGTTAGCGGTCTCGTAGGCTAAGGCAGCGATGAGGTTGGCGTTGTGTTTGAGCTCAATCGCTCTGGCGATCGTCACTGGAACCAGGAGGAGAAGGTTAGTTACTCAACACCACATTTATTACAGCACCGTTCACATTCAGTCCCCAACAGAATATCATCATCATCATCATCATCCCCATCAGGTCCTGTTCTCGCCAAGAACATACACCCTATCCTGGTCGACCCAGTTCTCTAGTGCTGCACAGCAGAACTCCAATTACTGCTGTTGTCATGACGATGACAGTGACAGAACAAACAGATCTGGGACGACCGGGGCCACATAATATGATCTCTTACGCACTACTACGTCACACTGTAGACACAGAGAATGAACACTCTCCCCTGCATCCCAGTACATATGCCAATAAACTCTGAAGTTGAAGTTTGCGGAGTTTCCGATTGAGCACTGTACCTTCCTGGGCCTCTGCTTGACACTGGACCAGGTAGGTGTCAATGACCCTGGGCTCCAGGTCGTGGCCCTTCTCTGCTGGGGTGATGAGACGGGGGATGTGGGCCTCCTGGAGGAGAGACACCAGAGACCAGAGGATGAGCCTGCTGCCTGCAGCACACTGTAACCATGGCAATAGCAGCATGCAACATGTGTTCGAGGGGATATACGTGTGTGGCGTTGAAGAGTGGAGGTAGAAACCAGAGGACGGGCTCAGTGTAATGCATGGAACGGAATAAGGAATGGGATCAAACACTGTTTGATGCCATGGAATGGAATGAGGAATGGTATCAGGAATTCCGTTCCATGCATTACAACGTATCTGAGCATTGCATCTTTATCACCTTGAGATGTTTGAAAATCCCAGCAGCAACTTTCAGGCTCCGGTGGACATCTTTTGCCTCTGCCTCTGTTATGCTACAAAATAATAGAAAATGTGGTAAGATGTCAATTAGTATAAAGAGTGTAAAGATAGATCAACACTGGGAGAGCACGTATGAACCTGGAACTGTAAGAAATGATTAAAGTAGACAAGAAACACATACTTTTCCTTTCCTGCGCATCTTGAGGCAAATTTGGTGTACCAGACGGCTACGTTGAAGCCCATGGAGACCATTTCAAATACAGCATCTTGTTGGGCACTATAAAGAGAGAGGGGAGGGAGAGAGAGTGAGGGGAGGGAGAGAGAGAGAGGGGAGGGAGAGAGAGAGAGAGAGAGGAGAGAGAGAGAGAAAGATTATCTTTCCTGACCTATTCGTTCATATAATATCATCACAAAACCGCTCGATGTTACTGTATAAAGTGTGTGTGAGAAAGAGAGATAGAGAGAGAGGGAGAAAACCAGAGAGAGAGAGAGAAAGATAGAAAGAGAGAGAGAGAGAGAAAGATAGAAAGAGAGAGAGAGAGAAAGATAGAAAGAGAGAGAGAGAGAGAAAGAGATAAAGAGAGAGAGAGAGATATCATTTCACAGAAACTTGAGGGAGAGTGGTGACAAATGCAATGAACAGCCACATGGGGGCAGGAACAACCACTGTGGTATCAGATTCTTTGAAAGGGTGTTTCTATGAGGAGTGACTCAGTGACTTATGACACTTGTTCGAGATCAACAAAATAACCTAAAGGAATGACTACAGTAACTAATATGTATCTGATGCTGTGTACTTCCTTTGTTTTTACCTCCCTGTGTTTAAATGATCTCCCTTTGTTTCTATTTATTTGACCTGTAAAGCGCATGTGCATTGCTGTTGTGAATGAAATGTGCTGTACAAAGAAAATCGGATTGATACAGTATACTGTCAGCGTGGTGCTCTGGCCGTGAAGCTGAGGTGTCTGTTCTGTTCTAACACCTCGTCTACGCCCTGAATGTCTTTACCTTGGTGTGTTTCCTTGTAAAGTGTCGGTCCACTTGAAGTTCTGCATGAATCGCAGTTTGTTCTCTTGAGTGGTGCCGTCCAGAGAGGCAATGAATCCTACGTCGCGTCAAGCAATCAAAAGACCAGCAAGACCGGCTTGTTAATAGCAACAGGACAAAGGCCCACTGTATTTTAATTATAGCTTATTAGAAAGCAAAGCAGATGCATCTAGCAAGGACACTGCAGTTTAACAGAGTTCATCTGCTGGGGAACAGAGAGCGTGTCTGAATTAACCACACCTAGGCATAACACAGTGAACCCTGCTGGAGACAGAGGAGAATAGAGCACTGTCAAATAATATAAATTCACCTTGGAGGAGAGAGAAGTAAGCATCTGTGGCATTCTTCATGATCTCAGGATTGCAGGTGGTGTCTGTGAACATCTCCAGGAGTCTAGCCCTTGTTGACCTCAAGTCACTGATGAAGGGGAGAGGGAGGGAGGTTCAAACAGATAAACACACAGTTGAACAGTAGCAACATACAGTTGATCATTATTATGAATGTATTATTTAGGGATTGGCCTTCAATGATGTGTGTTTTATAAGGACAAATGTCTTCCTCCCAAACTGATATTAGGTTGTGTCTCCTGCATGTCAACATGCTATTGATGGTAGCTAGAGTAAAGAGAAACCAAACGCCAAAATGTTTAACATACTTGCATATCTTATTTGCTGCCGGACTTGCAGCAACTCCATAGAAGTTGAATGAGACCGGTGCTGTGGCTTTCAGAGGGTTTCGATGGAACCAATGCGTCATGGTGTGGCTCGAATGGAAACACTGGGTCTGCTGAGAGAAGCAGTGGAACATCGACTGACATTTGCATAATTAACCGACATTTGCAACTAGAACTATACGTGTCGTCGCGAACACACGGACATAGTTTATAGTGCAGTAGCAGCAGAGGTGGATGAGTTGGTCGTGTTCTGGCTGACGGTGTAGTGTTGACATGGATGGCCTAGCGACATAACGCGTCGGAGGCGCCGTCCTCCTCCTGGTAAACAGCGCTAGCTAGCAAGCAGATGTGCGCTGCTAAAATAAGTAGTGTATCTCAAGTCTTTCCTGACCTATTCGTTCATATAATATCACCACAAAACCGCTCGCTGTTAATGTATAAAGAGTGTGTGAGAATACCAGGCTGCACTTGTCGTGAAAGTGACAGCTGAGCTAGCTAGCACAGCTAGCATCGTCAACCAAACAACACAGCCTTTTAGCGAACTTGATAGACAACCAAAATAGAAGAGAGAAAATCTATACTAAACAAAACCAAGACAATTTCCATTAATGTGACGTTCACTTCGTTTGTATAATGTTGTGAATGCAATGTAGATATGATGACAAACCTTGGATTTGGAAAAAGTCTGACAGTCAGGTAGACGATTCACTTCCGGAAATAAAAGGCACGGAAGTGAATCCTACTGGTGGAATGAGTGCACGTGACCGTCCTGCCCTCAGGAGCGGGTCTGGGATCAGCCGCGGCCGCTTCACTGGGACGGCAGGTGAGAGGGAGAACTGGTCTCAGATCGGTTACACATCAAGAACATGGACTAAAGAAAACATCCACTATGGGAAGATTTGGCAGATTTAAATGTATGCACACCTGAATAATAACATAGGACGCAAACACATGAACTATTCTGAACTATTTATCGATGATGTTCTTTATGACGTCTCATACTGTAGTTAATTTCCTTTGAAGAATAAAAAAGAAAAACATTTTATTTTTATTTTTTTACAGGTTGACATCTTTTATTTCCCCATATTGTCAAACATTATTTGGAGAGAAAAGAGCAACACAGATACTGTACTAATTTCAAGTGGTAATAGGGACAGAAAACATAAACAACAACAGGAAATGATATTTTCCTAGTTTTTGGTGTGCACATAAAGTACAGTATTTACATTCACAATATGAATATGGATCAGCCCCCCTCACCAACAGAACAAAACAATTGCTTGTCATAAAATAAACATATCTACACAATATTGTGCTTTTACAACAAAACGTGGGAGAGTAGCCATTCATTTACTGCTTTCATTGTCATTCAACAGTATTTTTGAAATACCTGTAAGTCAAATATGAAAGACGTTTACAACCAATGACAAGACCGAATCTCTACGAGGCATGAGTAACACACATTACTCAGGGGAATGCGTCACGATACCAGAGCCCTCAAGGGGACATTTCAACCTGTATTAAAACGCTGATCTAAGGGTGTCAGCTGTTTTAAAACGCAGGGTTTAGTCCTAGGCACAGTGAAGTCCATTTTAAGCGAAGGACGTGCAAATAAACGAGGACAAAAAGTCAGGTAGGGCAAAGTCAACATTTGCATTTGGTAACGTTATCTTGATAAGAAGCCTCAACCATCAACACACACCCACGTCCCCAAGCACACACACACACACACACACACACACAAACAAACACACACCCCAATATCAGTCTATTTCTGTTGTTCCAATGTCCATGCAAAGTTATGATTCACATTTCAAAATGATTGTATTCACACATAGACAGATACAAAAGGTCACTCATAAGATTGTCACTTTCAAATATGTATAATATACATACTCCTATAATAACCTTTAGTTTTGTGCAATTAAATGCCATACATTGATTGTTGTTGTTTTTGTAATTGTACCGTTTGCAGGTAAACAGCATGCTGAGATGGCGACTGAAAGTATCCTAAATCATATGTTTGTTTCTTGTGAGAATGCCAGAGATTCTGAAACTGAACTGAATTGAGTTACAATTATGGAGCCTGTGTGTTGCGGGCAAAGTAATGACACACAACATCTCTGCGAAACGGTTTGAAATGGTAATGAGCTATGACTTAGTGGAAACCAAGTGTTGTATTTCTGGTTACCAGATAATTCCCTTCCATGTATCTGTATCAACGACGGCCATTTAATATTCCAGGGACATTATCTGTATCGCCTAATCATCATCTGACATGGAATAATTTCATGTTCCCTGGCAAAGTTTAACTAAGTTAACTCATGCTTTACATTTCAGCTTAAAGTATAACTAAGATGAAACAAACAAATCACTTAAGTGTGATCAACTGTCTTCCTCTTTAAGATCCTGATAACACAAAAAGAGAACAAGCTATGTTTGTTCTTGTGTACATTGTGATAAAGAAAAAACAACATCTTTGGCAATTGTGTAGCTTTCAGTAGAAACATCAACAAATAGCGATATATCAAGTTGCATAAACAGCATAGCATTCCCAAAACAAATTTCCTGACCTTACTGTAGGAAGACAATAGCATTCCCAAACCACATTTTTCCTAACCCTTGGAAGACATCATTAAAAGTCAGAAACACAAGTAGCTTTTGAGACCCTGAAAGTACACATATGAATGGCACATCTTTTCTCCCTCCATCAAAAGAAGCAGAGAGAAACCCCCCATAGGCGTAGTTCACAAACGCTTGGCATAGTTATTACAAAGGACATGGTCGCGGACGTCCCCCCATCCTCCGTTCTTCATGTGTGCCTTGTGCTCAACTGACTCTGAGCTAGTTAGGACCAGGGACTGAGGGAATAGTGAGTCCTTGGCCAGATTGAGGGACTCCTCCGCCTTCTGCAGGGCCCATTCGGGCCGACATTTCTCCTTCTGGTGCAGCCCACAGTTCCCGGTGTGGAGCACCCTTGAGCCCTTGGCCACCAGCACCTTGAGAGGCTTGGATATGCACGCCCCAGACAGGTGCTGGAGGGTCCAGTCCCAGTTGTAGTCGTCGTAGGTGCAGTACTCATTGTTGCACCCCATCAGCTTGTAGTACACCTCCCTGGAGATGCCCATGCCGATGTTGTGCTTGGTGGACATCCACCCTGCGGTGCCCACCTTATTGGTCAATGTGTTAAACTCCGCCAAGGGGTTGTGGTTGCCTAGCGCCAGCATGTCACAGTCGGGGCAACTGTTCTTCCTGTAGCCGACCATCTCCTTGTAGAGGTGGTAGAAGTCAGGCAGGATGTAGTTGTCCTCCTCGAGGAAGATCACAAAGCTGTTGTATCCCTGCAAGGCCTGCACCCGCTCCCACACAAAGTGCAGTTTCCACCACCAGTGGTGTTTGGTTTGGGTGATGGAGGCTTCCCTGTAGTGACCGTAGGCGTCCGGGTGCTTGGCGTTCAGGCATCCTGTTTTCAGAGCATCGTCCTTGGATATGTCCCGTGAGCAGTCACGCGGATCCTGCCCAGGAAACTCACTGGGATAGAGCTGTGTGCTGAAAGGGAAGTATATTTGCAAAACCTTGCAGAATGTTATCCCTTGCACAATACCATTGATTTCCTCTGAAAAATAATCGTGGCTGAAAATCAGCAGGAAGCTGTGAACCTCAGCTGCACTTTCCAATGACTTTATGAGCATTTTGAGGTATTCTGGTCTGTTGTGGACCTGGATAACCAGCACAAGCTGAGGTTCGCCTGGAAACGTGTCCGCATTGTGAATGTATTGCCTGAAATTGGCATGGTAAACGGACTTAACCATGTCGGTTATGGTACCGAACTCAAACTTGGTCATGCCGTGTGACAGTACTAGGCGCGTGTGTTCCTCAACCACGCCACCCGCGGCGGCGTCATCAGAGATTAATACACGTGTCGTGAACATGACAGTGACAACTATAAAAGAAAACCCCAGAAGGGCGAGTAGATTCCTTTTGGCGAGTCGAAACCTCATGTTTGCGAAGTCAAGACAACCTTTGGATACATACAATAGCAATGGCTTAAATCACCTGATCATCGAAAGAGTCTTCATTGTAAAGTTCATCACCCCGTGTGCTGTTGCAACATTGTATCCTTCGATGGAACCCGAATCCAGCGGTTTCCGTAGAACGTTACTGACTTGGACGCGAACAAATTAAGTATCAAAGTTTCCCGGAGGGCTCTTTTGCAGACGCGATCATCTGCCAATTCAGCTGATATCATCCGTAATGTGTTGCTATTTCAGTCAGCGGTCGGCAAGAGTACCTGCGAGAAGTAACAAGCAATGAAAGAAAGTTGCTCTCTGTCAGAAATAATGCATTTAACTGCATTCAGGAAGTGAATTAAGTGACTTACCAAGCGGAGGTGTCAAGTGTCACTACATTGCTTCCAGGAAGAGTGTGATAGGACTATGGACCATCGCATAGTAAATGAAATAAGAGAGTGCTGACGTGTACTACCCAACCAACAGGCGCAGACAGGGTTCTTCCTCAACGAATCAGTGTTCCTACCCGTGGCTTTGTAAAACGAGAGAGAACAAAAATATATTAAAACGTAACCCCCTGTACATCTCTGTAGGAAGGTTTTAAGAAAGCAACAGTCTGCAACTATTCTCAAAATCACGCCAAGTTAGTTGCAGAGAGAAGACTAGATCATTTTATACATTTTCAGTGTTTTAACTTAAAGGGTGTGGTATGCACAGTAGTAAGTAGCTGAGTACCAACATTCCAGCCTATAGAAACATTTCCAGTCAGGTTTGAGTCACCGGTTAAAGCTGTTCCTCTGGTACTAAGGTGACCTGCAAGGAATGTACAGTCCATTTTAAAGAATAACATATATTGATGTTTATAATCTATACTGATGTATTCTATGTGCTGTACTGTTGCGTGTGTCTGTGTTTGTTTGTATTCTGATTCCTACAAATAGACAATAAAATTAACTTGAAGCCATTACACTGAGCACATCCTCTCATTTCTCCCTCCACCAGACCGACTTTCTCTTACCCCCCCCTCCATGTTCTCTTACCCCCTCTGCATGTTCTCTCACCCCCCTGCATGTTCTCTTACCCCCCCTGCATGTTCTCTTACCCCCCCTCCATGTTCTCTTACCCCCTCTGCATGTTCTCTTACCCCCCCTGCATGTTCTGTTACCCCCCCCT
>NC_139671.1:2083067-2128067 GCF_951799395.1 Argentina silus | reverse complement strand
AGTTTTAGATTTTGAGCTAGTCGGTATGCTAGTCAGAGGAGTCATTTTAGTCTCTCCCGCTGCCAAGCCTCTCTGGGTGACAACGATGGGGGAGTGTCGGCACGCTGTCAGAACGGTTCTTCTCCCTGTGTGGACTAACTAACTAAGAACAGCTGTGAGTAGACAGAAGACAGCCCTGTGTTGAACTGTTATACAGTCCTGTAAGTCACCCAGGGGACGGAATGTTTTGGAAGCCAATGGAGTGTGATTGATGCACGTTGAAGGAAACAAGGACGTTTTGGAGACGGAGAGGTTCTTAAGGAAAGCATGGAGAAGATGGTCCACATACAACAGTGAGAGAAGAAAGCTTGTCCTGACAACTCCCCCTTGGTAAAGGGGAAAGACATTGAAGACTTATTTGTTTACAATCACAGTTACCATCTGCTTCTTAAGCAGTAGCAGACGTTTGGGAAACGGCCTTCTGGTCAATCTGCCATGATCTACAGAGGTGTACAATGTGAAGAAAGCAAAATGTGTTTTTCAAATCATAGTAAAAATAAAACTGTGGCCTAAAACAGACAGACTGACCCCTGAGAACAGTAAAACGGACTCGGTGCAGAACAAACAGACTGGATTAAAAAACAACCTGTATGTTTTCTCTGCCAATTTAAATAACGAGAAAATGAAGTAACTAATTTATCAGTATCCCGTTAAAAAGAAAAAATAGGCTATGACCTTAAGAAAATTACAAATAGATTCATTGTACTTTAGGGTTTGAATGACTCATCGACACTTTAGGGAGAGACCCCCCCTGAGCCTCCTTGTAATTCAAACCTTGTTTTGCATTCTGCTTACATCAGTGGAGGCTGGTGGAGGTAGAAATCGGAGGACGGGCTCATTGTAATTGCATGGAACGGAATGAGAAATGGTGTCAACATACACGTGTTTGACACCATTCCTCATTCCATTCCATGCATTACAATGAGCCTGTCCTCCGATTTCTACCTCCACCAGCCTCCCCTGGCTTTCACCTAGTTCAGCCTATCTTGTGGTGATACATGGACATAAATCACATTCCATAAACAGATCGAGGCCGGCAGTAAATCCCTCCTCAGAGTGTGTGGGAGAGCTGCACTATGTATATATACTGTAGATACGTGGATATGCGCTGTCTGGTACCAGTCTGTGCCGTACAGCACAGGGAAGTGTTGAGATTGATCGCCCTTTGACCCGGAGCCAAGGGGATTTCATTCTCTCCTGATATGGACATTCTTCTTCTCTTTACATTTTGGATAATGGTATCTGTGACTTCTTCTCTATGCAGGGGGCCTGTGGACCAAGACGCACACATTCTCAGCACTGACATGTTTGCAGAAGTCTGCCGACCCATGTCGTTCTGTGATTGATTGGTTACCCCTGGATTCAATCAAGACGCGAAGATAAACTTGTATCCTCTTCACATGGGCCTGATGTGAGGCCAGAGTCTCAACACATGTCAGGACGAGAGGAGGGACAGATAACAGGTAATGGTGGAATCCTGAAGGAAACAGCTGGATCTATTGAGGAAATATCAGCTTCTTCAGAACACTCCAGCTGTTCTGGAACACTCCAGCTGTTCTGGAACACTCCAGTTGTTCTGGAACACTTCAGCTGTTCTGGGAAACCTGAGGAGGAGGGGTGGGGGGGGGCGGTGTGCATATGCGTGTGCGTGCGTGCGTGCGTGCGTGCGTGCGTGGGAGTGTGTGTGCGTGTCTGGGGGGGTTGGGGGGGCAGATGGGGGGAGGGGGGGGGGTTTGGTGCCACGGCTATTTAATTTCAGTAGCCTCCAGTCCCATAACTCTCCCAGGTCTGGAGGAGCTCCAAAACCCCAAAGCTCATTTTGGTCATGAACATTTTGTGGAATGAATACATGGTCACGTTGATTATGGACTCTGGTGTTTTTGTGGAATTGGAAGTGTGAATCATCATGTCCAACATGTCAAGTTCAACAGGTCATCTGTTGATTGAGATCATGGATAATGCTTATGATCATTTGTTGACTTTAACAACCAACTAATTCAAATGTTAGCAAAAATGACTGGAATAGCTCCATGCTGAGTTTTGTCCAAAATGTTATAATGTAAGACATTGCTTTAGATTTGCATTCGCTAACATTAATACAAAATATTGCATTCTGGGAATGATATTCCTGTAGTGTCAACTTAGAAAGTACAGTTTTTCTATTATGTTTTATTGCTGTAAGTTTGGATTCCTACCTATGTAAAACTGCCTCTGCTAAGTTAAAACAATACACTCAGGGCGGGAGTCCAACAATGTACACCATTTGGGGCTTGAGGCATTCCTTAACAATTGTATGTAACTCTAGCAAGCAGTGACTGTAGTGTGTTATGAGGGCTTTTTATGTGCCCGGTATTTTGAATGTGATACTGTCTAATACTGTTCTCTCAATAGCAATGAAAACCACAGTTTGGTCCGTGGTGTGGGTCCTTTGTTAATTCTGAGGGTTAGGGTTATTCATTCACAGTCATTGGTTGTTGCTGTTGCTAACATAGCAGAGCCAATGACTCCTCTTTGTACTTTCCTTGGTTAGGCCTCACATACCCCCCCCCCCCCCCAACCCTCCCCCCCCCCCCCCCCCCCCCAACACCAAATCCAGGAAAATAATATAAAACATAGAAGTTATTTGTATCTGAGAGCTGGGACTGGGAACACATTCTGATTGGCTGAGGTTGATGGTGTGGTTAACCATTAGGAGAGGTACCCTTTCTTTTCCAAGTCAGGGAAAATATAAAACACTGACTTCATGAAAAAAAAAAACGGGCTGCACTCCAGGACAAGTTAAACATAGGACTATTTTTAATTTAATTAGACAATTAAGAAGAGCTTTGAATTCTGGACTGGCACCCTTGTAAGTATAATACAAAGAGACAGACACAACACCATTTTCCCGGCAATGCACAAAGACCCTATTCTGTACTGAAATATACCAAATTAAAATGAATCATATCTGAGAGCTAGGACTGGGATATAACAGCGGGTTCTGACAGACAGAGGTTGATGGTGCGCTAGACCACGTGTGGAGGTAGTCTTTGGGTTGGCAGAAGCCCTGAGAAACAAACGAAGACATTTCCTGCTCAAAATTGAAAACGGAAAAAAGGCAATGTTTATGTGGAATGTCTCATGAACGTCAACAACAGCTTGTTGTACCTATTCTCACTCTTGCAGACAGCACATGTCGTCTGAAGGAATGCATGTGTTACTTGTATAACCGGCTGCAGCTGTTTCTAGTGTCACGCTAACACTGTGCTACAGTAAGAGTAACTGTTTGATCAGCCATTCATCATTACCAATAAATAGGAATGTCTGGTGAAAAGAGACTGACTGTGGTCTATACTGCACTGTGCTGTATTGCCTGTGTAAATTGTGTCCTTTTAAAATCTTGATGAATTAAATAATGGTGATGTGTATATATTTTGTCATCAGGGCACCCTTGGAAAAGAGACATTGGTGTGAAAGGGACTCCCCTGAATAAATAAAGGATAAATACAAATATGTAAAAAAATAAATAATAATAATAATAATAATAATAATAATAAAAATAAAAAACACAAAATGTCCTCACAGTATCTCCTGTAACCGGGGACAGAGAAGGTGTTTTGTCCTGATTTACAGTGACTTTGTTTTCGACACACATTTTAAAGTGCCCCTCAGATGGATGAGAAGAAGTAGATAATCATGTTGCAATAACATAATATATATATATAAGCCATTTAGCTGACGCTTTTATCCAAAGCGACTTACATTGCAGTGAGTGCATACACTTCAGTATATAATTAGTATAATTAGTCATTTTTTCCACAATTGTGGCTATTTGGCTGTAAATGAAGCCTCTGAAGAAGCAATGTGGCCCTGCCTCCAGTTGAGTCAAACTGGATACATAAGTTGGGGGTCACGGGTATTAGTTTGGGGCCTTCCCAAGTCAAAACATCCTGAAGGACCTCTATCGAAATCCTATTGGAATCCTATTGGAATCCTATTGGAGTCTATAAATCCTATTGGAATCCTATTGGAATCATATTGGAGTCTATAAATCCTATTGGAATTCTATTGGAATCCTATTGGAATCCTATTGGAGTCTATAAATCCTATTGGAATCCTATTGGAATCCTATTGGAGTCTATAAATCCTATTTGAGTTTTTTGTATCACCTCTATCAGAATCCTGTTGGGAGGGCTTTCCTATTATAAATAAAAAGTAATCCTATTGGATCCTACCCCAATCAGAATCATACTGGAACAGTTTATGCTCATTGAGAAGTTCTGGAACACAGGGAACTTTTCGAGGGCACACGGCCTGCATGAGCAGCTGTTCATGCATTCCATGATGAACGACCATTAGAAACAAAAATGGACGTGTCAGCCCACCCACACCTGCTAAAAAACAAACGCAGACCTTGACGAATAACAACAACTCTGGAGAGTTTACGGTAGCATGCGTGTTCGATATTGATGTTTGAATTTCGTAATGACTGGCTTTGAGAAACTGTTTGGTGGGAACTTACCGAAATATTTACCGAAATATTTTTAAACCAGCTAGCTAACTGTAAGCAAGTGTTTCTATAGCTATTATTATATAATATCAATAACCTTGTAATGCAAATACAGTACACACACACACACACACACACACACACACACACACACACACACACACACACACACATACACACACACACACACACACACACACACACACCTACCTCATGCATAGTAAGCTGCAGACCATTAGCTGCACAGATAGAGGGGACATTGCCGGTTGCCCACTATAGGGTGACCATCTAAAGTGGCAAGGCTTCAATGGTAAATATGTATCAGATCTTGGAACCAGCCCTGCTGGACACCTATTGGATCCTACAGGATTACAATAAAAAATCAAATAGAAAATCCTGTTAGATTTTGGAACCTACAGTATCCTGTAGGATTCTATCCTATAGAATGTTATCCAACAGGATTTAAATCCTGTTAGATTCTGGAACCTATCCTGTAGGAGTGTATCCTATATTGTAGGATGTTATCCTATAGTTTAAAATCCAATAGGATATTGGTTAAAAAATCTGACAGGATTTTATTGGGGGGGGGGATGTTTTGACTAGGGTTTACATTACAAAGACACACTTGTCTTTTTTTTTTCACATTCTAAATAAGGCAGACTGGAAGCAAAGTCAACTGGCATACACTCATAATCACTCCCTTGATGCTGTTGTTAAAAAGTACTGAAAGGTACAATAAATGTTAGGCTGCCGATCTGAGGTTTCACATAAAACGAAGAAATTAACAAGTGTGGCAAGAGCAGCTTCCAGCCTGTCTGTTTCATATTACTTTTTCTAATTGAGAACTGGCTGATGCTGTTGTGCTGAAGCTTCAAACAAACACAGTATTGGAGCAAGGTCAGTTAATGCCATAGAATTGGAATGTTCTGCTCATTCTGGAATGTTCTACTCATTCTCTTCTCATTCTAATTCTTACAGCAATCATTCTATTTCATTCTGTTTTTATTGCTCTCTTTACTCCGGGTTTTTGTCTCGGAAGGAGGTGAATACTGCTTAGATATGAAGCCAGACTGGGTGGAATAACCTCCAACACTGCAGTGTTTTGCAACTTTTACATGAAGAACATCCTGAGCCAAGTCTCTAACCTCTGGACTTCTTGCAAGTTGCTTTCCCAATAAATCAACGGAGGGGAGACTGCTAAGTGATTACTGATTTCTCTGCTTCAAAAATATTGTGAGCAATTTGGAAAAATAGACTTTGGACATTTGTTTACACTTGGAAGTCTACGTTGGTTTACACTCTGTTGATGTACTGTACAATAGCTTTATAATAGAATATAGAATATCATCAACAAAAATGTTCGCCTTGGCCTCATGGGGGTCATTCAGTGGTCACAATGGTAACAATGGTTAAAACCAACAACATGTTGAGGAAGAATTAAATCATCCTGTCAGCTTCTGGAAAATATCCATTAAAATGATGTAGGTGCAAAACGCAATTGTTGCAGTGAACTTACAGGTTTAAGCGTATAATTTGTTCGCCCTTACTGTATACAGAGGGTTTCCATATCAACACCAACAATGGCTTGGCATAGTAGGCCTATAATCCTTGCGGATATGGTGAAATACTGCAGGTTTCACCACAGGACTAAACAAAATGTTCTCCTCAGATCATCATCAGTCACTGTATCCTAATAAAAGCACATCCAACTGGCAGAGCCTAAGGTGTATCTCGGAGAATAGGTGAGGAAAGATGTACTTCATTAGGAAGGGGGTGATTTCCTGACCCGAGAGCATGTTGACTAACACGTATTGAAAGGCTATTGTCACTTTTTGAATGACCAGAACTGGCACTCTTGCACGGTGATAGAGCCTCAAGGACCCTGGCACACTCAGGGCAGGCAATGAATGACAAGGTGGAACATTGGAAAAACATATTTAAAAGGTCACTTCTCAAACATTTTTTTTTTAATGGGTTTGCTTTTAAGTGCCAAACTCAATACAAAGGACACTGGATAAAACATGTTGGTCAGGCCAAGATGCCAATTTTTTCCTCAGACTATTTCATGGAAATCTTAAGTCAGTGCTAATTTAATAAGAGAACTGGGGGATATTATTGTTTCAGTTTTTAACAAGGTTTGATGTCAGTAAAACCATTCAGGGTTGAGGACATGAGAAACTGTTTGTTAAACATACAATATTGTTCACTTGAACAATTACAATTATCCTCTGTCATAACCTCTAATCTCTACAGCCACATGTGAACAAATAGTCCTCTATATCTATACCTGAAATACACAATCAATCAAGGTTTAGCGCTATTACAATTTACACCTATTGCTCCCTGGAGTACAAGAAACGGACCGATCCAATTAACTTTTTCATAACACAAAATAAATGATTTTCCAAAAAATTAAATACCGTCACGAGGGTAATTGGAAAACGCATGTGTTTGGGCCAAATGTTAGATGGTGTGATCTTGCCCACATTGACTTTCTGTAAATGGCTTAGTGTGGTCTACGAGGCCTTGCTGTAGCAACAGTTGAAATGTCTTGTATAGTCTCATAACCAATTATGCCACGTACACCCCAGAGTCCTATCAAATGAATCCTACACTGTCTTATGTGACTTCTCTTGAACCTACAGTATTGAGAAAAGTAAGATAGAAAGATTCATGCTTCGGTGGAACTACGCTGGTTTAAGAGATCCGGAGGATATGCATCACTTTTTTGCCCCATCATGAGCACGTTTGATTCTGCTGAAGGAAATCAAGTTATTTTTTTACGATGACTTCTTCTTCTCTTGACATCACAACCATTTCATCATATTGTAATATGGAAGCTGGTTGTAAAATTTGATTTCCAGTACTGATGTTTTTCCTGCTCTCTGATGTCACATGGAATACACTCACTGTTTATTCACGGCTCAGACCCATCTAACCGAGATGAGTCCCCCTACGAATGGCAGATGGTGATGCAGGCCAGACAGAAGCACCGGGTCACTGATGACAACAATGCTGACACATACTTTAAAGAGCCCTGTAGTCTGCGTTGGTTGAATTTCCACAGAGATGACTTGGCTTAATCCCTGGATATTATTCTGTTGCCAAATAAATAAAGTTCCAGATCTTGTGAGCTCGTTTCGTAGAGGACAACGCAAGCAGAAGTCTTCATGTTCCTCCATGTGGGTCAAAGTTTTGAAAAGTTAATGAGACTTCCCAAAACCAAAACCACTGACCACAACTTGATGTGTTTTAGTGAAAAGCACTGCATTACTGGCAGAACGCCCACTGAAATGCCACCGAAAAGCTAGCAAGTTCAACTTGAGGAGTGAGTTTACCAACTCAGTCCGGTAACATAGGTTAGGTAACTGAGGTTCCCCTGAATACAAGGTCATATGTTTCAATAATACTGCAGTAAAAAGTGCAACAGGAACATGTGGTGTGTTGAAATAGAGGTGAGTTGTCATCACCATGAATGGTCTGCACGGTGAGGACAGCAGAGCCACGGGACTAGAATCTCCACATCAGTCATAAACAAACCTAGGAGGAAACACAGACACTCCTGGCAACTCAGAGGTGACTGAGTCTGAATGGAAGTGAAAGTCCCCCCCAGTGTGTCTGTTGTACTGTAAGAGCAGTGTCTATCGCTGAACGCGACCATGTATGGAATGGATAGCATAGCATGACAACCCTCTTGGAAGACTGATACTATTTAACAAACTCCTGAGACGAACACCAGGACTAGCTAATTCTGTCAGTACATTACATCAAATGTAGAACTGAACAAATATACTGGTACACAATGGTACACACCATTCCCTCTCCATGTCAACTGTGGGCTGTACCTCAATCAGTGGAGCCTGGGTTAGGGTCTGGGACCAGACTGCTGGTGCTCCGAGATAAACACAAGAACATAAACACACACACACACACACACACACACACACACACACACACACACACACACACACACACACACACTAAAATAACAGAGAAAAGGGAAACAGCCTGTGTGTTTACCAAGCCTGGCACAGGGCCACAAAACGAGACCACATCAAACTCAGGACCAAGTGTTAGGTTGTTTAGCTTATGAGTCATTTGTCTGTCACTCTATAAAACAAACCCCTGCTTCGCTTAAAAAAAAAAGACCCCCTGCTTATTGCAAATGTGTGACGTGGGCTTTTTTAAAATCATTGTTAAAATGAGCAGCAGTGGTAACTCATCCAGCGTATATGATGCTTTGGGCATTTTACTGGGAGCACAGCTTCTTTCCAGATGTCACAGAGGTACTTGAAAAGACTTGGCTCGAACCGAGTCAGCTCAGTCCTGCTGGAGGAATTAACATTGTTTTCCCGAAAGCTGGGAGAATCTGTTCCTGCTCCTCTGAGGGAAAGGGTACACAAGAACTGGCTTCCCACACACCAGACCACGTCACTAGGGGTGCATCCACAATGAGACATGTCAACACTGACTTTTTCAACCTCTTTCTCTAAACCAACTTACTGAGAGACAGCTTGATTTTGTGCGTCTGATGGACCAAATACCTGCTTGCAAACACCTCTCTTGGGAGTGGAGGTTAATGCATATAGATATAATGTTCTACATCCAATATTGCAGACAACCGTAAGCTAGGAAATGAAATACTTAGGAAATGTTGTGGTTATGGAGAAACAGCTTGCAGGTGGTTCATCAAGAGACAAGCTCTAGCTCTCAGATGTGAACCACATGTGTTTGATACCATTCCTCATTCCATTCCATGCATTACAATTAGGCCGTCCTCCGATTCCTACCTCCACCAGCCTCCCCTGACTGGGACCCTCAATGCAGGAGAGAGGGATTAGGTTTCTTCCTCCCCTAGTCGCCCCTGACATACAGTGTTGCAGCCAAGCAAGGCCAGAAATGATCCTTTCGTTTCCTGTGGAAACAGCAGGAAGCTGGGAAGGTGGGTCATTTCATTTCCTAAAGAGCACTATCATCATCAAGGGAGGCCATAGAGGCTCATAAAGACGTATATCACTGGGAACCTTGATGCAAGAGTGTGAGAAGAGTAGGCATCCTTGTCTGAGAGAAAATCCTCGCAGTAGCCCATGGAGAGGGGTCATGCGGTGCAGAATGTTCCCCTGTGCCTCACGAGGTTCTGGGTTATCGTCCAGGCCTGTGATTCTCATCAAGAGGTCAAGAGGTCTTCCGAGTAAGGGAGGGAGGGAGGGAGTCTGGACATCTTTATTTCACACACTGACACTCCAGCCCAGCTTAGCCAGAGTCCTGAGGAAAGCTCTGAGGAAGGGGACAATGGGGCCGATAGCTTTGGATAGCGTTCGGGTGGCAGGTAGAGAGGTGATAGGAAGGTCGCTGGTTCGATCCCCAGTGCTGGCGGGAGGGTGTGAAATGGCTGACTGGAGGGTTGCTGGCAACAACCAGAAAAATAACGATAAGTTCACTAACCCTTGAAGGTATCCGATTACCAACTTTCATAAAAAATCATCCACATTTAGCTTCGTTGTGATAGTTTAAAAATATGTCGTGTCTTTAAGCGATGGAGGACCTGCTGTAAATCTTAAAATTCGATATTCGCGAAAACCTAGACAATTTTAGTACCATGCTTTAAATATCAGAAATATCACTAATGGTAGCGTTAATTCATCTAACATTGTTGCTAAAGGCCCAAAAAATATGTTTTGTATCAGACTGGTGTGTTGTTAATATGTTAGCTAGCATGCTTCTGAACTAAATAAACGCACAATGTTGATTGTTGATTGAATGCATATTTGCGCCTGATATGACTGTGGTCAAATGCACAGTATGCAAAGAACGGCATGAGGACAAACACGTTTGATACCATTCCTCATTCCATTCCATACATTACAATGAGCCTGTCCTCCTATTTCTACCTCTACCAGCCTCTCCTGACATGTCCAGAAAAAAAGTGCAATAGAAAACTGTGTGAATGGCACGATTCCATTGCACTGTGTGAAAGAATGCCACTTTTCCTGTGAGACATCCTCGCCTCCATCAATGTCACTTTTCCTCCTTAGCTTTCCTGAACACACCTTTCCCATCCGCTCCGGGAGCGGAGGGAGGGAGGGGGGGGGGGGGACGCAGGAAGACCCCTACTGTTCTCCACATCTCCCCTCGGAGAAAAATATGCCTCCCCCCGGGGCTTGACTCAGACTGGCCAGTCTGGCACGCTGCCAGGAATATTCTGAACCCTCCACGACCCCCAGTTGCAAGAACAAGAGCAAACCTCTGCCTTCGCTGGACTCACGGTGGTGAAACAGTGAGTCCAACTAGAGTCAAGTTGGAGCTGAAGGGCACTGGGCCAGCCAGACCCAGACACGCCACCACAACAACAAGTTCAGAGACTAAGAAGTCACAAACAAACAAACAAACACAAGGACTCGTTGTTTTTTTGGCAGCTAAGAATAACGAGTTGGAATCTCGTGACAGGGCGTGCAGGACGGGGTCATTAGGCTGCAAGTTGTAGAATGAGGTATGTAGAGAGGCTAAGAGGAAGTGAAATTATGGTTTCTATTTCACTTTTTCTCTGTGCAGGTCTGCATAAATATGACCAGCATGATCGCCTTGTACTCTATCCAAAGCGGTCTGCCCTACTGTCTTCTTTGTCTGACCTGGGGCTGGTGTATGTGTAATAGAGAGGACATGCCCAGACTCCCTCACGGTTGACCACGGTTGACTCTCAGATGAGAATCACAGGCCTCGATGATTACCCAGCGCCCCGGTGGGCTTAGGGGAGCATTCCGGTCCGCTTGACCCCTTTCCATGGATTCCTGTCAGGATTTTCACTCGAACAAGGACGTCGTCCTCTTCCCACACTCTCGCATTGGGGGTCCAAATGAGGTCACCTGCATTCTGTTTCCACATTTCTGCATTATGTATTTTGTTTCTGGCCTTGCCTTGCTTGGCTGCTATACCGTGTGTCAAACACTGTGGAATATCATTAATCTCACTACAGACTAAGTGAGGTGCTTGCCAGCCTTGGGTATTTGATCCGTCTGACAAGATCAAGCTCTCAGTCAGTTGGGTTAGAGAGAGATTGAAAAGATGTTATTGACACACTCATGCAACCAATTGATGTTGAGGATCTTTCTCATGCTGTTTGGTCAGCAGCGAGGAACAGGGGAGGCTGGTGGAGGTAGAAATCGAAGGACGGGCTCATTGTAATGCTGGAATAGAATGAAGAATGGTATTGTGTGTTTGATACCAATCCTCATTTCAGTCCATGCATTACAATGAGCCCGTCCTCCAGCAGCCTCCCCTGGCGAGGAAAAATAATAGTGTGGGGAGAATTCTAGTTCCATTTCAAATTACGATACTCAGTTTGCAGTTCATAATTGAGATAATTATTATACATTTCCATTACATATTGTGCGTTGGTGAGCTATTAAAAGCATCAGGCATAGACATGGTGGGTTCATGGTCAGTTCAAGTGCTTGAAACACATCTGAAAACCATACAGTAGCTTTCTCTCTGGTTCATGTCTCAAATCCTCTGGAAGTCAAATGCATGAGTTTCCAATTGAAGAGACTGGAATAAATCTTCTGAGCTCAGCTTGAGTGACATCACTACTATGAGACTGGAGCCACCACGAGTCTGTCTATGGAGATAAGACAGGGCATGACAGCGGTTACTGTTGATTTTTCCCAACCAGGCCTTCAATCACCTGTCTCTTATTAAACCTGTTTGAAAACGGCATCCGTTGGATGTTCCGAATGGCATGGAACAATTGCTGGAAACAGGTTACAATGTCATTGGCTCCAGTAAATCACACTTTTGTTCAAACCCAAACCCTCTGTTGTTTTCCCAGAAGAAAACCAAAGTAACGAGAGGATCCCTGTGATTTCCTGTTGGACAGAGAGTGGGCCTGCGAGCACGCGAGCACGCGTGCGCACACACACACACACACACACACACACACACACACACACACACACACACACACACACACACACACACACACACACACACACACATACACACACCACACACACACACACACACACACACGCAGGCAGACACACACATACAAACATGAAAGCTCGCACACACACATGCACACACACACAAACACACACACACACACACACGCGCATACAAACATGAACGCTCACACACACACACACACACACACACACACAAACAAACACAAACACACACACACACTCACACACACACACACACACACACACACATTCCACTCCAGGCCCATCTCTGCAAACCAGGTCAGCTGCTTCTGCCAAGACACACAGCCTGGTAATAATCAGTCTTTATTCAGGAGGCCCAGTGGCTGAATTAAATCAACTAGATTCCAACAAATTAAATGTGGCACGAAGAGGAGAACGATAGTATTGTGTAAAAGGGCTGATCATCCATCACTGTTGGGCAGGGGGAACATCCCCTGTGTCTCCTGTGTTGTTCTAGTCAGTAATATTGAGATTTGGGAAGAGATACATAGACTGGCTTCTGGACTGGATTAATCAACACATTTTTTTAATCGACTGACAGCCTTAGTTCCAATGGATGGAGTTTGTTTTCAATTTACCAAGACATCTTGAAGCAATTTTTCTGTGTGATTTTGGTTCTATATTTTGAACAAATGCTATCATTCTTATCTTGACAAATATTGTTCATTTGTTTATTACAGCGTTTGCGGGAGCGTATTTTCTCATATAAAAGTCACATCAACACCCGTTATCGTTTGTCTTGCAAAGCAGGAAGTACTTCTATTAGTGCGTTCTGTTAGTGAGGACCCAGTCATGGTCCATTATGACTGACCATGAGACCACAGACAGGTCTCCCCGTCACCCCCCCCCCTAACCCCCGGCCAGTCACCCCCCCTCTAACCCCCCCACACCCACCCCGTCACCCACCCCTCTCAAACCCCCCCCCCCCCCCCCCAGTCACCCCCCCTCTAACCCCCCCACACCCACCCCATCATCTGTCACCCGCCCTGTGATACTAATTTTACTAACCAAGACCAGAGACATCCATTTCAAAGCACTGTTGCAAAGATAATCCATTTCCTTATTGATAAGATTTTTTTTTTTTTCCTACTCCACCCATCCAGTATATGTTTGTGTTGACCAGTGGAACAGTTTTGCCAGGGGTACTAGTTTGGATGGAGGTAATCTCAGAACCGAGAATCTGGAGAGATTTAGCGAGACTTGGATGGCGATAAGAACACCCTTGTTGTTTTTATTTCGTTTCTTTTTTTTTATGATCAAGTTTTTATTTACTTTTTTTTTTTTTATTATTATCTAAGATGAATGGGTGAGATTTCTACCAAAACCCTCTTGGGTTTCTTACCTCACCCGCACTCATTTTTGTACAAATTTAGATTTATTTGTTTTCCTGGCATCGTCAACCGGCTCTTTCTTGTGTGCGAAATAAAATGTTTTAAAAAGATGAAGCTGATGATGAAGCAGATGACAAAATGTGGGCTAGTTTGCTTGTTTAACCTTAAGTCAGCTGTAAAGACATGATATGATCTTGGGGTCCTGTGAGACAATTTCCTGCTGAAACGCTGCTGAAGTCTACCTTTACTCCCTGCTTGGCCCCGCGATTATTTATCTGTGCGCCTCAGGCCAAGAACCACAATACCCTCACAGCGAGTTTCTCAGGAGTCGGGAGGGTCAACTAAGGAAGGTAAGATGTGGCAGAATACCATACACGATTGGAATATCTACGAATTCTATTGAAATTCTATTCTACTGCATCACATTCCACAGGAACTCTATGACAATGACTACGTCTCCACAATTACATAAGTGTCAGTTAAATGCTGTCACAATGCAAGGATGTCCTGCATTTCATTCAGACAAATTACTGTAACTTAGCGAAACTGGCTCTGAAATTATATATAAATATGCAGCATTTTCTACTGTACAGAAAATGAGGAACCATTCCTCCGGGTTCATCTCTGACGTGAGTGAATGTTACTCAAGGTTGGTCATTTAAGTGTGTTAGTTCAGTCCTAAAGGTCATCATTAAAGGATAGTTAAGAGTAAGAGTAAAATAGCCATCTCAGGATGTGCCACCCATTTCCGACGACTATTACTCAGCGAGCAATCACTCCCTGGAGGGTGTGTGTGGCACAGAGATGGTAGTGGTTGTCTAAACACACACTGCCACCTCCCTTCTTCCTCATCCTCCTGCAGCTACGTGGAATGGCCTTTAGTTTCCTGCGAAACTGATGAAAGACCGGTGTCTTATTGGACATGACTCAGAGATATGCAGTGATATGCTTCAGATTGTGTTAGTTGGTGGCAACCAACCTCTGTGGACTTTGTGTCAGTGTTGAAATGCAAACACACACAATTAGGAGTTCGTCAGAGCAGGCACAGTTTCCTGGTTCACTGGGCATCATTGATTTCCCCACAAACATGTTCAGACACATTTCAAGTGTCCCTCTAATAGGTTAGGGTTAAAGGTTAGGGTTAGGGTTAGGGTTTTAAGTGACTAGGAGAGAATGTATCTATCCTCTATGTTATGCACACAACATTTTTCAGAACGTGTCACAATGAGTGATGTTGTGGTCAACTCTACTTGTTGCCACTGATTTGTCGCCAACATAAAGCTTTCATTGCGAGAACACATTAAATCTAGAATCCAATGATAACATTCAACAGGTTTTGTTTACATTGCTTGAACAAAAGGTTCCTTCCCTGTGGGCCTGTTCCTTCCTCCCCATTCTCCCTCCACCCACTTTCATCAGACGAGACATTGAGGCACTGAAATAGCATCTCCGTCTTCCTCTGCCGTGATTTGTAGGGGGGTGACTAAGGGTTCCTTGAGAGATCCTGCTCCTACTCCTAACCTCGTTCACCCCCCTGGACAAACACAGAGACTTGAGTGACTGGATAGGTATAAGCAAGATGGCAATAGACAGCGGTGGGGCAAATACCATCTTTCTCATATCAATCCACACCTTTCAGATCTTCACAAGTGTCTGTAGTGCTTATCAGCAGCAATACCACAACCAACCAGTTTGATACATTATCATTTGTTAGAATCATTTATGAGCCTTTATAATGTTTTATTATGAGTCATAAACTGTTACGTGCATGTCTGTCTATGTGGCAGTTATTCAACTGAATAAATTACTGATGTAAATTAGCTGTTTTGATAACTAACACATTTACATTGTTAGTCTATCAGTCTAAACTGACATGTTGAATAATGTTTACTGTCCTTAAACATAATGTTCTACCTCCACCAGCCTCCCCTGACACATACACTAGTGCTAAACTGAACGAAAAGAAGCAAAACATTCAGAGAAAAAACAATCCCAATCAACATTGCATATTGATTTTCATTTCATTGGCTTTCGGGGTTTTGCAAGTTGAGTATTTATTGGGATATTGCAAATTGTCTCTACATTTGATGGAGAAATAGGCTATTTGTCATTTAGAATATATGAATATGATACATATATTCTGATATATTATCAATGTATATCATCGATGACTAAGCATGTACAGCGTGATTTATCCACTTTAGACAATGGTACTAAATCCGGCTTACATTTTAGCACGCCCAAATGGGTGTGTGTGTGTGTGTGTGTGTGTGTGTGTGTGTGTGTGTGTGTGTGTGTGTGTGTGTGTGTGTGTGTGTGTGTGTGTGTGTGTGATGCCAGCAGTTTCGGAAGATAAGGAATTTGGACGGCGATTAAGCAACCGCGCCAGCTAAAAGGAACTTCCTTCCTTCACAGAAAACATGGAGCGATGCTTTATAAACGGCTTTATAAACGCGTGCTTTCGACAGGATAATCACTCAGTCTGAACTAAACCTACAAATTCATCCCGACCTACTAGGCTTACGCGAGTTATATCTACAATATTACTCTTGCTTAGGAAAAAATGGGAGACACACTGAGAATACTTGTTGCGCTGACAGTGACATTCCTTGTGAGAGTGAGGGGAGACCCCCAAAGCGGATACTGCAGCGAAGAGAAGTGCTTCGGTGTATTCCTGGACCGTGTTGATTTTACGTCGGCCCAAGAAGTGTGCAAGAGAATGGACGGGAATTTAATGACAGTGGAATCTGAGGAATCGCATAAGATTCTTCCTGTTTTGCTGGGTAATCTGACCGGAGATTTCTGGATCGGTTTGCAGTTGCCGAGTGGACAATGTCCCGACAGCGCCTCTCCTTTATGGGGATACAGGTGGATCACAGGAAATGCTGCGAATAATTTTACTAATTGGAGACAGTTTGGCGAAAGCTGCTCTTCAAAATGCGTTTCTGTATCACGACCTGAATTTAAATGGACGGAAGAATCATGCGGCAACAAATTAGCATTCATTTGTGAATATAAATTAGATTTTGATTTGACCTGCGAGGGATTACCTATAGAAAAACACGAATTAGTCAGATACATGTCTCCTTTTGGATTCGAAGTAGAACCAATGCCATCATTTCCCATGGGAACTATTGCAACGCACAAATCATTGGAAAGGAAATATATCTGTTACCAAGAATGGAAGCAAGCGCCATGGATCTGCGAAGTAGAGAACGGGGGTTGTGAACATGGCTGTGTGTCAAGTAACCAGGTGCGGGTGTGCACCTGCCCACCTGAAAAAACTCTCCATTCCGATAACGTCACGTGTCGAGAGGCTAACCCTAACTCTGACCCCGACCCTGACCCCTGTTCTGTCCTCGGATGTGCGCATCTTTGCTCCAAAAAAGATGACAGCTACGAGTGCGTGTGTCGTCATGGCTACGCACTGGCAGAGGATGGGAGAAGATGCGAGGACGTTGACGAGTGTGTGGATGACGGACATTGTCCGGGACAGAACTCCAAGTGTGAAAATTCCATAGGTGGGTTCGAATGCCTGTGCCAGGAAGGATACCAGGTGGACAATGGACAATGTGTCGACGAAGACGAGTGCTTCTTGCGACCATGTGAACACGAGTGTATTAACACGTTAGGCAGCTACAAATGCTACTGTGACGAGGGGTACATGACATCCACAGCAAACCCCGACTTGTGTGAAGCGGTTTGTCTCTATAAAGAGTGCCCCGCAGAATGCGACCCTAATAACAACAAAAATTGTAACTGTCCGAAGGGTTTTACGTTGGATAGGAGAGGTGAAGTTGCATATTGTGTGGACAACGATGAGTGCGAAATGTATAGTGATTGTGAAAACAGTTGCACAAATACGTACGGAAGTTACGAGTGCTCTTGCGATGAAGGATTCGACTTAATTGATGGAACTAAATGTGTTGAAAGACAAGAAGCTTCGACTGAGAGGCCTCCGACGGTCAAAGCGGGTGGTCTTCTTGGAATAGTGGTGTGCATTGTCGTAGTTATATTTGTGGCGGCGTTATTGGTTCACCATAGTCTTAAACGTTGCGGAAAATTGGAACTTGCTTTCAAAAGCCAAGTCGTTGATATTTACCATTTGCAACAAGTAACAACAGAAAAGTACAGAAAATTGTCTTTTGACAGGCATTTGAAAAGTGACATTGTATAAAGATTATTGATGCCTCTCTTGGCATGTTCGTGTCTATGAACTACGCCCTTGTTCATTTGCTGGCGTTCTTTTTCTTTGAATGCTCTGATTTCTGATCATTGTGAATGCCATGTATGTATGCTGTAATGAAAACCGCTCATGAGCACAGTGTCAATCTTTGAGCACATCCCAACCAACGTCTTACAATTGTCAACGTCAAAAATATATTATACATATTTGTAAATAAAATATATTAAACTATATTTAACATCAATTCAAGCTTGAGCATGTGTGTTTAATCTTGTAAATGTTATTCCGGATTATGAAGATTAGATTATATAGCCTAGGCCTTCATGTAGGCCTAATATCATGATTGTTGACTTTTGAGTAACTTTTGAATAACTGTATTTATTCATTATCAAGCCTTCTGTATCTCAATATACCAAAACTTAGTACATTTGTGACACGAAATATAATGCAAGCCCTAAACCATCTGGTATCTGAATTACCATAGGCCTTAAAGGTGTCTGTTTCTCATGATGACTATTTGTGGACAGGCTTGTAGAATTTATCCAAAAATAGCTTGACATTGCGATATGACCTGGTTGTTTGGTTTCATATGGACTTTATAGCTGGTCTATATGTTACGCAAAAGCAGCTTTTGTCGTGCTTGATTTTACATTTTGCATTTGTTTTAAAACATGATGCCACACTTTTACCGATCTATTCAATATTTTGTGATCAGCGCGCTACAGCGTGTCTGTGTTGTGTATGACAGACAGAGAGAGAGAGAGAGAGAGAGAGAGAGAGCGTGTGACAGAGCGAGAGACAGAGCGAGGGAGAGAGGGAGGGGGGGGAGAGAGAGAGAGAGACAGAGCGAGGGAGAGAGGGGGGAGAGAGAGAGGGAGAGAGAGAGAGAGAGAGAGAGAGAGCACGCGTGTTTGTGCATGCGTGCGTTATTTGAGTTGTAGTGATATGCATATGCCTCGTTGCGGTCGAAAAGAGAAGGTTTTGGTGGGCGAGTAAGTTCCAGCTAAAGAGGAACTTCCTTCCTTGTGCAAAGCGACATGGAGCGAGGCATTTATAAGCGGGAGCTATCGGCAGGGTAAACATTCAGACTAAACTAGACCACTATTAAGCACAAATAGTTTGTTACAAGTAGCCTGCGTTAATAATAAAACATGAGGGACATGATACGGACACTGGTTGCTCTAACTTTCCTGTCGAGAGTTAACGGTAATACCCCGCAAAGTGGATACTGCATTGAGAATCAGTGCTTTGCAGTTTTCCAGGATCCTGTGGACTTTGCAACAGCTCAACGGCATTGTGAGGTAAATCATGGACTTTTGATGACAGTGAAATCTTCGGTATCACACGACATCATTTCAATTTTACTGGCTAGTCTGACTGGAGATCATTGGATTGGTTTGTGGTTACCGGGTGAGCAATGTCCCGACAGTGCCTCTGCTTTGCGAGGGTACAAATGGATAACGGGAGACGATGCAACTGACTTCCATAACTGGGGAGCCTTTGACGATGGCTGCACCTCCAAATGTGTTTCGGTATCAAAGGACGAATTTAAGTGGACGACACAATCATGCGACAGCGAAATAGCAGGATTCCTCTGTGAATACAATTTCCCAAGTGCCTGCAAACGTTTCCCTGTCAAAGATGACGAGTCCGTTATGTACAGGACTCCGTTAGGATTCGAGGGGGAAGATTTATTATCATTGCCCTTAGGAAGCACTGCTACACACCAACCCCTGGAAACGAAGTATATCTGTTTCTCTGAACAGTGGATGCAAGCACCATGGAACTGTGAGATAGAGAAAGGTGGATGTGAACATGATTGTCTGTCAATTAACCAACAGCCCGTGTGCATATGCCCGCTTGGAACAGTTCTTAATGACAATAAAGTTACATGTGAAGAGGCGAAAAATGACCCCTGTCTTGACCTCGGATGTGCGCAAGTTTGCTACCAAATGAATGACAGTTTGAGTTACGCATGTATGTGTCATCATGGATTCCAATTGGCAGAAGATGGGAAGGGATGCAAGGACATTGACGATTGCAACGACGACAGGCAGTGTCCGGGCGAGAACTTTCAGTGTGTCAATACCGTAGGTGCGTTTGAATGCGTCTGCTCAGCAGGATACACCAGGACGCACGATGGACAGTGCGTCGACTTGGACGAATGTAGATCCGCGCCGTGTGAGCACATGTGCACCAACACACCAGGCAGCTACAACTGCTCCTGTCATAACGGATTCATCCCAAAGAAAGAGAACCCCAGCTTATGTCAACTTCATTGTGGCCACGAAGAGTGTCGCGCTGAATGCGACCCGAATAATGAATACGAATGTAACTGCCCGCCGGGTTACATATTTGATGTTAAAAATGACGAGTCATATTGCGTGGACGTTAATGAATGCGATAATTTTTACTGTGATCAGAACTGTAGAAATACGTATGGAGGTTACGTGTGCTCCTGCGAGAAGGGATTCGACTTGGTTGATGGCTACAAGTGTGTTGCGAGAGAGGAAGGTTCAGGGTATACCATTCCTTACGATGTCGTCACACCAACTGTCACATATCCCACTGCGCGTCCGTCAAATCTAACGGCTGGTGGTCTCCTTGGAATAACAGTGTGTGTTGTAGTTGTTATTCTGGTGATCGTCTTTCTGGTTTGTCACATCCTGAAGCGTCGCGGCAAACCGGAGACTGCAAGTGCCCTCAAAAGCCATGGCGGTGGTTCTGATGCTCATGATCTCGAACAAGTAACCACAGAAAAGCATGACAAACCATCTTCAGACAGACATTTAAAAATGGACACTTAGAAAATGTGTTAATGTTCATTGTCATAGCTCTGTTCACACCTTTTAATGCAAGAATTCATAGTTTTTGGACTTTTGATGCTTTGATTTCATGTAGTTGCAATATCATTAATGTAATACCGGTGTTGGTCTTCATGTAAATATCTCATCACCACTCCACCCTTTGACTCTGGCGGTGCATAACACAAAGCAGCCAACAGCAAAACAAATATTGTTGCAAAAATATTGTTACTAGTTTTAAATGTTTGTAAATAAATACAAAAACATGACATTCAGATTTTGTTATTCTGTGTGCGTTTGTATGTGTACAGAAGCAAATATCGAGCCCTGGTCTGCACTCCTCACTGCAAGGAGTCGTGCGCCACCTAGTGGAATACATTATAACTTGCAGTGTGATTCCGCCTGTCTACGATTACTGTCAGAGATTACAGTAATACATATTATAATAGATCATACCCTGCCGTCAGCCATTGTCTTAAAATGTCTCAATCTCAACAATTGTCTTAAGACATATTCATTTTCAATGATATGATGATGTCCCAACACTTATTTGACAGCTGAGTATGGCATTATTAATTAATTGACCTTGCATAATCAACAGATTTGCCATAATGGTCTGCAGATCTTCCAAGTGGGATGTCGCATGCATGGCCTAACTAGCCTACTTTCAAATATGTTTTAAGAGACAATTGAATTAGTGTTCAGGGTTGCCTTTTGGTTCCTGCTTTTTAGTAATATTGTACATGGCTCCCCTGATCACAGACATCTTCATTTTGTCCTTATTTCATTATGAGGCTACAGCAGTTTCCAGATCAGTTGCTTCCACCACACACCGACATTGCTCACATTTTACCAATTTTTGAGCCCAGAGAGTTCATTTGAGGTGATTTGGCCACACTTGTTTGTTTTGGTTCCCCATTCACCCCCATTGTTTTTTTTTTTTAACGGTGGCTTAAGTTAGCTGAACGTGTCTGAATGTGTCTCTCAGGGGGAATGGCTCCCAAGTCAAACTTCTGATAGGTCTACCGACAAAATAAAATAAACCACACCAATGATGCTACATCTTAACAGTCCCTCCTAAAGACCGCTCCACCCTCACTACCCCCCCTATACTAACCCCAACCCCGAGACCTCGTCTCAACTGTTACCCCCCTGTACAAGTTCTCTCCTGCTAATAAAATATATATTTTTTAAATAATAAAAATAAAAAATTAGCCTACTGGCATTACGACTGCCAATGGCCCCTGGTGTGAGTATTGATTACTTTGTCTTATGATGACCGTCGGATAGATGATTCACTTACTTAAACAAATGTATTTGTTGTACGTCGCTTTGGATAAAGGCGTCTGCTAAATGCCATAAATGTAAATGTAAATGAAATGTGATGCATGTCACTCCAGCACAGCCTCAAACTGCTCGGATTGGATTTTAATCAACCCACTACTGATTAGTCAATAACCTCCCCAGTATCTCTATAATTTGTTCCACAACACAACAGTCAGAGTCCAGCTGTTGTAATGGTCTCTCAGCGCCCCCTGTTGGTTGATATGAACAAAGCATGCAGTGATACATCCAGATGTGTTCCTATTAATGTTTTTCTCTTTTAATAGGCAGTAGTACCTTAGTGACAGCTGCTGGGATAGCTCTGTCAAACCCATTTGGTTGTATCTAGGGGCTTAGGCCTAATTCAAGAATGCATAACGTTCTTTCATCCCAGGTTGAAACTCTGCATCGGATACAGCTGTTATCACACAAGGAAATGCCGAGTGCGACCTACCTCTCAACTGTGCAGTGAAATGTGTGTGTGATGCAGCTGGGGGTATCAGTTCAAAAGTCTGTTGGTACGAGACCGGATGCTCCATTACAGGTGATGGGGTGGCTGCGGTCTTTGATGATCGTCCGGGCCTTCCTCGGACACTGTTTGTTTTGGTTCCGCATTCACTCCCATTGGTTTTTTTCTTAGCGGTGGCTTAAGTTAGCTAAAGTTAGTAGTGGGTATTCAAACAACTCTGAACCATGGATTGCAGTTTCTCCTGGCCCATGGACTACTTTCAAGGTATGGAAGCATCTGAGTATACGTTGTAAAATAGTGAACAATCCCGTTCATTGAAGGAATTCTTGAACTGAATTCCTTTAATTGAAAAAACAACTATGGGCTGCAGTTTTCAAATTCTGCAAATGGCACCTAAATAAAGTGAATCTTCCGAGAAAAAACAACGCCCCTTTTTTCTCCCCTCCCTGGTTGTTTGTTTAGGACATGTAGCCCATAATACAGTTGTTGAGCCAAATGTAGTTTCACTTTCTCTTAGTCTTTGAAAGATCCCAGACGGAGTCCAAGCATGTTAGCAAAAACGTCACCACGAAATCACGGATATGAAGCCATACCTGGAGAGTAAGTATATTTCCAAATAAAAATCTATCTTTACTTTACAGTTTGTACGTTTACAATATAGTAACCATTATGCAGTAGGTCGATCAACGTTACAGCAAAACTTAAACACGATTCAGTGTCCGCAGCTGTTTGATAGGTGCACACGCTGACGTAATATAAAATAACATAACATATTCCAAAAAAAATACAATCAAACCGACTTGGACATGATGGAGATATGATGTTTATGGTAGTAGCCGCGAACCTCATATGCGTCTGGTGTATCAGCGGCACAAACAGCAGCAATATGTCCGGCCTTCATCGACATCTATTATTTGAAAAGTGGGCCTTAGAATTAGACATACGTCTGTGACTGAGAAGACAGGACGTTGAGAAAATCAACAACGAACGCTTTCTCTTCTCACTCATACACACAGAGATAGTTCGCTATCTATGCTCATACACGTATGGTTTTAGCCTTTGAGTAAGAACATATGCTATGATGTGGATCTTAGAGATATGGAAATGGCCTATATGGAATTCAAATCGGTTTCTAATTTGTATTGGGAAAAATATTATGCCGTGATCAACACTAACTTGTTGCTCTTACATTCATATTCTTATAGATCACGTGGTCAGTTGAAGGAAAGAGGTGTCCAAGTAGGGAGGTGGGCAGAATTCATCTTATCTAACCGAGGCGTGAGAGTCAGAGCGAAAGTGAAAGATTCAAATTCAGTAGTTGAATTAAGCACACAGTTTGCACGCTGGTCGTTACAGGACAGTACGTGACCGAACTGAAGATAACGTTTTTTCTGTTATTTGTTTCCCCCACAGACCGACGGAACCCAGAGGTAGGCCGAATGAATATTCTATATTAAGGATGCACTACAGTATGAGTGTTGAATTGCTAATGATTATTGGTAATTGTAGTTTATGAATGAAGGAGGTTTTCTCTGTCATAATTCAGTTGGAGCACAGGTGAAAGCTGACGTGGTCATGGACATCCCAGGCTGGACAAAAGGTCAATACTATTTTCTGTAAACAAAACATTGTCATTATACCGTATGTTATATAATATGTGTTTAATCGCCCTTGCTTTTGAGGAAAAGCACCATAATATCAAAATCATATCTGGAAATGTGAACTTTGAAATTGGACATGCACTCTTGCTGCACAAGAAGAATCATATTGTTGAGTTATCTTGGAATTGATTGAATTGGGGCCTTAGGCTTACTGCACAGAGAGAGATTGCCCGGCAGTGGTTTCTGACAAGACTGAGCTTGGGGCAGTAATCTAGGGCTACTGTTTCTGAACTCCTTGGCAATGCAGTTTCCAAACCAGCCACATTCACTTTCTCCTCTGAGTCTTCTCTGTGTCTGATATCCTCTGTCACAACTTTAAGTTGTTTAACTCAATATAATTAAATCAAAGTGACTAGCGGCACCCTTTTCCATTCCATCTCAAGCACTGTTTTCCTGTGTCTCTGTAGTGGCAGGCATGGTGAGGATATACACTCTGGTGCTTGGGAATATCTTTGGTGCTAATCACCATTTCTGGAGCCAGCTCAACGTTGGAGGAGGCATCACTGAGGTGATGTCACCAGAGGAGAGTGATGTCATCCTGGCCTTCTGTCCCATTGTCTCTCGTGCTGGGACTGACGTTGAAGCAGCAGAGAAAGAGATTCCAGGTATAGAATATGTTTACAACTTTTGAGCATTTCCCCGGATGACATCATAGGAGGTCATTAGGATCTTGTCTTATCTTTCTCCTACAGAGAGTAGAACATTTCTGTTCTCACATAGTATGTAGACACAGGTGTCGTGCTGGAGATAATACAAGGATGAACATGTATCGAGTCCCTTTAAATGGGAGGAAATTCCTGGGCAATGGTCATTCATGCATTTTGTGTTCCTTTTACAGTTGGTAAACCTGTAATTCTAATGGTGCTGCATCACACCTTCAACCCTGACTCCACTGTACCTGACAGCAGCAGACTAGTGACCAGAAGTGATGTCATACTCACAGTGGACTGTCTGTTCCATGAGAGCGTCAGGGAGCAACTGGACTGTAATCGCAATAAACAAGCAGTCAAAGAGATTATGCAGAAACTTGCCATACGTCCTCAGGTATTGTCACAAATGATCACCAATTGAATATTAAGATCGCTCCATATATAATGTACTTCAAGATATTGTGTGATCTAATAATTTACTTTTTACTTTTTTACAGCCTCAACCAGCTGGTATGCAGGGTCTGTGCACGGTATGCCAATAATATTGCCATTGACAACCTTAAAACTAACTAATTCTTTTCATATTGAGAATATTGATAAATATATTTGATGGGTTATTTGTCTTATGTTATTATTAACCCAACAATGCAGTAAAAGTTTGAAATCCAGATTACGTTCTGCATTGGAAATCCGAAAGCAATATGTCCCTTTGATCATGTTTTGTTTTTTATATCTAGTTCGTGTTCGTCTCGATCATCAGAGGCTTCGTAGCCGTCAGGGGCTTGCTCATGCGATGTAGGTGCTATGTTGTTTATATCTTCATCGTAGTCATCAATCAATCAATCAATCACAGGTGAAGATACTGTTGTACTGTTACTAACACACATTCCTTTATGTGTGTTTACTTTTTTCACAGTTTGGCGGTGGTCACCGATTGCGTGTATTGCCGTGGCTGGTGTTTGTTTCGTCTTCTTTGTGATGTTACCCATTATCTTGACTCAGCCTCACTGAACTGCCTGACTGGCCTCAGGCTGATTGTGAATGGTGGAAGGGGTGCTGCATGGGAGAGTGAGCTGTATACATGACAGGAATGAGATCTTATCTCTATCTATGTATCTATCTATCTATCTATCTATCTGTCTGTCTGTCTGTCTATGTACCTATCTATCTATCTATCTATCTATCTATCTATCTGTCTGTCTGTCTGTCTGTCTATGTACCTATCTATCTATCTATCTATCTATCTGTCTGTCTGTCTGTCTGTCTGTCTATGTACCTATCTATCTATCTATCTATCTATCTATCTATCTGTCTGTCTGTCTGTCTGTCTGTCTATGTACCTATCTATCTATCTGTCTGTCTATCCATCCGTCTGTCCATCTATCTATTTCTTTTCTTTGTCTTTGTCTTTTTGTTAACTATATTACATTTTATTAATTCCTGTTTTTTATTCTCTTTGTTTTTATTGTAAAACTCAATGTACTGCATTTTTCTTGCTTGATTGAAATGTTATTAAAAAAGTTTGATTTGATGATTTGAAGTTTAGGATACCATTGCAATGATGCAATAACAGTTAGGCCCACTATGATTCTGTATGCTGATTCTTGGTCTTCCTCCATTGTCGTTCCTTCTGTTTCTAAATAAGTCCCTGCAAGTGTAAGATTTCAGTTGTTTCATTATTCCCTTAATAAAGCACAACCCTTCCTCATGAGGCCAACTGACGTGAATGTTTGAATCTGTATGTCTGTTGTGTCTATAAGTGTTTTGTTGATGGATTAACCATGATTGTGTCGCCTATATCTAGGGGCCTCTAACCCTAATTCTAGGGTTAGGATTCTTTCATCCTGTGTTGAAACTCGAAGGCTTATTATGTCTCACCTTGTCCTCAGACTGTGTAGGTAACAAGTGATTAAGTTCCATAATGCCGTGATTGTAAGTGTACTTTGATCAGGACAGTCCACCATGCCTTGTATGTGTGCATAACCGCGATTGGGACCGGATGGGACAGTGTAAACTGCAGCACCCACTGCAATGGGCTTACTCTTCTCATTCATCTCCGATTCTAATCTATTGATTTAGTTTTCTCGTGAACATCTGATTCCAGATCAGTTGCTTCCTCCACATGAATGTCTTTTCGGCTGATTATTAAACAGAATCTGAATAAAATTACAGAGACCCACTGTAATGGAAATATGCAAGTTCGTGCGTTGGCTTGGGTGGCGGTATTGATCGCGAATTCGATTACTGCTGAGGGCGTTACTCTCTTCTGCTTCGGTTTCTGAAATTAAGAAATGGAAGTGCTGATAGGCTAATGGAAATGACAAAGTATCAAGAAAAAGGCGGGTGACGAATAAAGGAAAAAAGTGCATTCTAAGAAAATGCAACAAATACATGTAGGCTATAGACTTATAACTCCACTCCAAACATATCTCTCTAGTCTACTGCGTTCAGTTTCACTTTCTCTTCTGCACGGTAGTGATGGGAAGTTTGGCTGTCTGTACTGAATCGGTTCTTTCAAACTTGTTCAGTTAAAATAATCGGATTTTCGATTAACTTGATTCAGTAACGCTTAAAAGCCTTCTTTACGACAAATGGTGAACGGAAAACGACTTTCTCATTCACCGATCAAAGATCATATTCTTATAGATAACGTGGTCAGTTGAAGGAAAGAGCTGTCCAAGTAGGGAGGTGGGCAGAACTTCATCTTATATAACCGAGAAGTGAGAGTCAGAGCGAAAGTGAAAGATTCAAATTCAGTAGTTGAATTAAGCACACAGTTTGCACGCTGGTCGTTACAGGACAGTACGTGACCGAACTGAAGATAACGTTAATTTTTTCTGTTAAGTTGTTTCCCCACACATGGGACCCAGAGGTAGGCCTAATTATTATTCTATATTAAGGATGCACTACAGTATGAGTGTTGAATTGCTAATGATTATTGGTAATTGTAGTTTATGAATGAAGGAGGTTTTCTCTGTCATAATTCAGTTGGAGCACAGGTGAAAGCTGACGTGGTCATGGACATCCCAGGCTGGACAAAAGGTCAATACTATTTTCTGTAAACCAAACATTGTCTTTATATGTTATACAATAATATGTGTTTAATCGCCCTTGCTTTTGAGGAAAAGCACCATAATATCAAAATCATATCTGGAAATGTGAACTTTTAAATTGAACATGCACTCTTGCTGCACAAGAAGAATCATATTGTTGAGTTATCTTGGAATTGATTGAATTGGGGCCTTAGGCTTACTTTGATTGTATTGTCTAGCAGTGGTTTCTGACAAGACTGAGCATGAGTAATCTAGGGCTACTGTTTCTGAACTCCTTGTGTCGTAGAATTTAAGTAACAATACTTTGAAATAAAATACTGTTAACCGGAGCTGTTGATTCATTCAAAGACTTTATTCATGCACAATATGTAGCCGTTCAGGTTTGCAAAGTTGACCCTGTTTTTACCTCAGTCACCTGTCTTTATAGATTTCACACAGGTTAACGCCTTCTATTCAACGCATTTCTGTTTCCTGTCCACATACACCAATAACATTCAAGTATTACATTTCATCATCAAGGTGGGCGACTCCCACCTGCCTGGCATCAGTTTGTCTGGTTAAATCTTGATGAGCCCCAGGCTGATTTCAAAAGCCTCTGCCTGGCATCAGTTTGTCTGGTTAAATCTTGATGAGCCCCAGGCTGATTTCAAAAGCCTTTTGTTCTGGCTGTTTACAACTTTGTTTATCACTTATTTACCTTTTAATTACTCTATCCTGGTTTCTGCAGCTTTTGATCCTTTGTTCTCTTCACCTCTAGCCAACCCCTCAATCTGACCTCACCCCTCTTTACTGCCTTCTCCAAATGTTCGAGGACCATCTGTTTTCTTGTGACCTTCTCCCCTAGGTGTGGGATTACAAACCCTTATATGTCTTTAAATTTACCATACTTGACAGTGCAGTTTCCAAACCAGCCGCTTTCACTTTCTCCTCTGAGTCTTCTCTGTGTCTGATATCCTCTGTCACAACTTTAAGTTGTCTACTGTTAGTACAATTATTACTGTTAGTACAAAAATATGTAATTTAAACAATACAAAAGGTCGGGTGTTCCTGCATTGTCCTGTCATAGAATACCCGCTCTGAAATATGACCCTCAATATAATTAAATCAAAGTGACTAGCGGCACCCTTTTCCATTCCATCTCAAGCACTGTTTTCCTGTGTCTCTGTAGTGGCAGGCATGGTGAGGATATACACTCTGGTGCTTGGGAATATCTTTGGTGCTGATCACCATTTCTGGAGCCAGCTCAACGTTGGAGGAGGCATCACTGAGGTGATGTCACCAGAGGAGAGTGATGTCATCCTGGCCTTCTGTCCCATTGTCTCTCGTGCTGGGACTGATGTTGAAGCAGCAGAGAAAGAGATTCCAGGTATAGAATATGTTTACAACTTTTGAGCACAATATTTCTAACAGTATCTGTCTTTTATATTCAGTAAAAGGGACACTACACATTTTTTAAACTCTTATTCATTATCCCCAGCAAAATATCGGCGTCTACGATTTTGTATTTTCGAATGTAGTCACAAAATAATAAAAAGGTCCTAAGAAAATGACCCCTATGATGTCATTGGGGGTCTTTTTAAAAAACGTATTATTCAGTGTTTTTTTTAAAACTAGGCAAACTGTTTGTGGCTGTAGTCCAGCTGTAGCTCTACAAAATCAGATTTTTCTCCAAAATCACCACGGATGACATCATAGGGGGTCATTAGGATCTTGTCTTATCTTTCTCCTACAGAGAGTAGAACATTTCTGTTCTCACATAGTATGTAGACACAGGTGTCGTGCTGGAGATAATACAAGGATGAACATGTATCGAGTCCCTTTAAATGGGAGGAAATTCCTGGGCAATGGTCATTCATGCATTTTGTGTTCCTTTTACAGTTGGTAAACCTGTCATTCTAATGGTGCTGCATCACACCTTCAACCCTGACTCCACTGTACCTGACAGCAGCAGACTAGTGACCAGAAGTGATGTCATACTCACAGTGGACTGTCTGTTCCATGAGAGCGTCAGGGAGCAACTGGACTGTAATCGCAATAAACAAGCAGTCAAAGAGATTATGCAGAAACTTGCCATACGTCCTCAGGTATTGTCACAAATGATCACCAATTGAATATTAAGATCGCTCCATATATAATGTACTTCAAGATATTGTGTGATCTAATAATTTACTTTTTACTTTTTTACAGCCTCAACCAGCTGGTATGCAGGGTCTGTGCACGGTATGCCAATAATATTGCCATTGACAACCTTAAAACTAACTAATTCTTTTCATATTGAGAATATTGCTAAATATATTTGATGGGTTATTTGTCTTATGTTATTATTAACCCAAACAATGCAGTAAAAGTTTGAAATCCAGATTACGTTCTGCATTGGAAATCCGAAAGCAATATGTCCCTTTGATCATGTTTTCTTTTTTATATCTAGTTCGTGTTCGGCTCGATCACCAGAGGCTTCGTAGCCGTCAGGGGCTTGATCATGCGATGTAGGTGCTATGTTGTTTATATATCTTCATCGTAGTCATCAATCAATCAATCAATCAATCAATCACAGGTGAAGATACTGTTGTACTGTTACTAACACACATTCCTTTATGTGTGTTTACTTTTTTCACAGTTTGGCGGTGGTCACCGATTGCGTGTATTGTCGTGGCTGGTGTTCCTCTCGTCCTCATTGTGATGTTACCCATTATCTTGACTCAGCCTCACTGAACTGCCTGACTGGCCTCAGGCTGATTGTGAATGGTGGAAGGGGTGCTGCATGGGAGAGTGAGCTGTATACATGACAGGAATGAGATCTTATCTCTCTATCTATCGTCTTTGTCTTTTTGTTAACTATATTACATTTTTATTAATTCCTGTTTTTTATTCTCTTTGTTTTTATTGTAAAGCTCAATGTACTGTATTTTAATTACTTGATTGAAATGTTATTAAAAAAGTTTGATTTGATGGTTTGAAGTTTAGGATACCATTGCAATGATGCAATAACAGTTAGGCCCACTATGATTCTGTATGCTGATTCTTGGTCTTCCTCCATTGTCGTTCCTTCTGTTTCTAAATAAGTCCCTGCAAGTGTAAGATTTCAGTTGTTTCATTATTCCCTTAATAAAGCACAACCCTTCCTCATGAGGCCAACTGACGTGAATGTTTGAATCTGTATGTCTGTTGTGTCTATAAGTGTTTTGTTGATGGATTAACCATGATTGTGTCGCCTATATCTAGGGGCCTCTAACCCTAATTCTAGGGTTAGGATTCTTTCATCCTGTGTTGAAACTCGAAGGCTTATTATGTCTCACCTTGTCCTCAGACTGTGTAGGTAACAAGTGATTAAGTTCCATAATGCCGTGATTGTAAGTGTACTTTGATCAGGACAGTCCACCATGCCTTGTATGTGTGCATAACCCCGGATGGGACAGTGTAAACTGCAGCACCCACTGCAATGGGCTTACTCTTCTCATTCATCTCCGATTCTAATCTATTGATTTAGTTTTCTTGTGAACATCTGATTCCAGATCAGTTGCTTCCTCCACATGAATGTCTTTTCGGCTGATTATGAAACAGAATCTGAGGAAAAATTACAGAGACCCACTGTAATGGAAATATGCAAGTTAGGGTGTTGGCTTGGGGTGTTGGCTTAGGGTGTTGGCTTGGGTGGCAGTATGAAAGGAAACAAAACATTTCTCTCTACTGCAGCAGGAAGCTCAAAGAGGTTATTACTAACTCTTATAAATCAAACATTGATATGATGTTTTTGACAATAACTAGGCAAGTTGACTTTACTGTTTATGGAAAAATGCTGCTGAGAGAATTGGCTGTGATCTAACTGCTGATTCACACCAGCGGAGGCTGGTGGAGGTAGAAATCAGAGGACGGGCTCGTTGTAATGCATGGAATGGAAGGAGGAATGGTATTGTGTTTGATATCACCCCCCCCCCCCTCTCTTTAGACTACTATGTTTCCAGTTTCACTTTCTCTTCTGGACACCATAAGAGAATCGACGAATCGAGGCTCAAAAGACCGAGGCACATTGTCAAAACCATATATAAAACCAACTCTAGAGGGTAAGACATACCTTTTAATGCCTTTGCGTTTTAATTACATCGGTAATGCTCTGTTTCATACACCGGATCGATATCAAATAGCAGCACGACCGTATTTGATCGACCGAAAGAATAACGCTAGAATGATCAAAGTCAACAGGACTTTACCCAGGTGATGGTGGCGTTTGGTAACGTCATCATTCAGCTACTGTAGTTATTGTGTTGTTTTAGTGCGTGATTAAAAGTTTTAATTTTATGTGTGATGTGTAATTCACACTTCAACCACATACACTGCGTTGCTCTCTGCGTGACTCCAGCTTTCCCATTCATCTTCTCTTAGATCACGTAATGAGTTGAAGGAAATGCATGCGTATAATTTGAAAAGATACATGCACAGAAAAAATACATATAATATGATTTACAATGTATTATAGTGTATATCATAATACTATACACAGAGACTGCATACAGTTTGCATACTGGTTGATATGTGATTAATAATAAGCTATAAATCACTTTTTCCTGTTAATTTTCTTCATAAATTCTACAGACCCGTGGAACACAGAGGTAAGTTAAGACAACAACAACGAGATTGTGATGAAGGCTGCTGTACAGCCTACTGTGGTTGAACCGAAACAAATCTTTCCACTTGTATAATCTGTGTACAGACGTCACATATATTTATCTTGACCCTCCTCAGACCCACACAAGATGGAGAAATACCACATCTGTCTGACTGGCAATACTTTGGGTGCTCATACCCAGTTTATGAGTTTAGTCAAACAAAAAATAAATGGGGTCTTTACTGAGGTGATGTCACCAGAGGAGAGTGATGTCATCCTGACCTTCTGTCCCATCGTTTCTCGTGCTGGGACTGATATTGAAGCAGCAGAGAGAGAGATTCCAGGTATTTCCCCCGTCAGCGAAAGGATCTTGATTTTAAATATGTCTACAACAGGGGAGGCTGGTTGCAGGCAGAAATCAATGGAATGAGGAATGGTATCAAACACATCCATGCATTAATATGAGCCTGTCTTCCGATTTCTACCTCCACCACCTTCCCCTGGTCTACAACTAATAGAAATCTATTCCCAATTGTATGAATATTATCTGCACTTGATTGAAATTAGATAACAACTGTTATTAATGCTTGCATGTACATAATATCCCAAAATATCCTCCAGAACAATGTTACTGTTAATAATACAACTGTTTAAGATATTCTGAAACTATTGTTGTTCGTCCCTCACTCTCTTGATAGATGATAAACAAGTAATTCTGGTGGTGCTGCACCACACCTTCAAACCTGACTCCACTGTACCTGACAGCAGCAGACTAGTGACCAGAAGTGATGTCATACTCACAGTGGACTGTCTGTTCCATGAGAGCCAGGGACTACTGATGTGTCCTCGCAATGATGAAGCAGTTAAAGAGATTCTGAAAAAGCTTGACATTAAGCCACAGAAAGCCTGGGGAAATCCTTTGCAGAAAATAGCTACAAAGGTAATAATAATAATAATAATAATAATAATAATAATAATAATAATAATAATAATAATAATAGTAGTAATAGTAATAGTAATAGTTTATTTCAGTAGGGACAGATATATTTGACCAATTGCATAATCAAGATATCATGATGTCATGTACCATCATGCTTTAGCTTGTGCTAATGTTCAGCATAACTCCCTAGTTTGACCTTCAAATTATAAACATATACAGTTATTCACAAATGGTACGTATATGTTTTCTGTTTTTTAAACAAGGACTTCACTTTCTGTTTAAATTCATTTATATCTCTCATACATGTCAAATAATTTGGAAGTGAGTTCCAGAAATGGACACCTTTTACAGAGAAGGCAGTTCTGTGTTACATTCTGGTATTCTGCAGTTACCATTTGTAACACCTGGAGTATATGCACCTGGGTACTGTCGTGTTTTCACTGTTTCACAAAATGGAGGTGGAGCAGGTTTGTGCAAACATTTGAAAAGAAGCTTTAGCAAACCTGCAGAAGCTTTTCAAGAAGCAAAGTACACAGGTTTTGTGTCATCTGGTCACCTTTGAATAAACTATGGCTGATTTAGGAGAGAACTAGTAATTATCCTCTTTCTTGTTCCAGGTTCCAAGTCCCCTCGTCAAAGAACCTGATCGTCAAGTGTTGGATGTAAGGTTATGCATATGATATATCAGTCAATTCCTGCCTCATTAACCCACACGATGCTTAGTTCTAGTTGTTGTCACCTTTGGTGAAATAAGCTCCTGCTCAGAGGAAGGTGTGCCCCTTTCAGTCCAATCAGGTTATTTCTGGACATCATTTCGGACTATTTAGTGGACCCTTCTGGCTCAAAAGCACCATGCAGATCTTCCATAATGTAACTTTAATACTGTATCAACTCTGAGCGATATGTTTATTTTAATTTCTACATCCCTACAATTTAAGTATTATAAATATTGAACTGATATCCAGAGATCTTAAGCCGGGATAGTTCACCCAAATTACTCACAAAAGTTCTACCAAATTCTAACTAAAGTTAGATGTTTCCTTATCCTGTCAGTAACATTTGGGCCTGGGGAGACTGTTCTCAGCATCTGAATTACACAGGGAAAGGATTGTTTTAAGCAAATGTGTCATTTTTTCAACAGATTCTATTACTACTTCTCGGACTCTTCTGCATCTGCTGTTACATCTGTCAGACCATTTGGACATATGTCACATGGATCGTAGGTTCCTTTGTTGTTCTTATGGTCATACATGTTGTTCTTATGGTCATACATGTTGTTCTTATGGTCATACATGTTGTTCTTATGGTCATACATGTTGTCGAGGACCTAACTACTTTGTTTGTTGTATTTGTTTTTACAGTTTTGACATGTACATTTACACATTATTACATTTTTTTCAAGCCTATTATGGTATATTTGGTATTATTCCTGGTGTACCTGCTAAGATATTTTTCATTTTAATGTATATAGTTCTTGAGCATCAATATTGCCTCTCACAACACTGAGTAATGCGGTTATTTGATGATTCTATGATGACTGCAAAAGGACCTTTAGAATGACATTGAAGGTCCACTGGCTTTTCTAAAAGCATGCATGAACTTGATTGTGACAGTGAGGATACTATTTTACTGTAAGTAACACGCTTTTTTCTACCCCTAAGTTTTGCCAGGAAGGCTGACATCTGCTATTGCAAGACTTTTCAATGAAGAGCGCGGCGAATGAAGATGAAGCGATCAATCCAGTCCAAGTTATAATCTTGAGTGGAATTGTGCTTGTAAAAGTTAGTGGTTGTAAAAGTCAGTAGAAATAATGTGGATGGATGAAATAATGTTAGATTGAAGGAGAAATGATCGTCTGTCACCTCATCATCTCTCCTTCAATCTAACATACTTTCATCCATCCATTTCATATTCGATCTTGCCTTCATCTATCCATTCATCTGGAGCAACAGACTAAAGTGGGTGTAAATGTATTAAGTAATGAAAGAATGTAGGATGGGGGCATGAAAGGTGTGATGAGAGAGAGAGAGAGAGAGAGAGAGAGGGAGAGAGAGCGAGAGAGAGAGGAGAGAGAGAGGAGAGAGAGAGAGAGAGGGAGAGAGAGCGAGAGAGAGAGGAGAGAGAGAGGAGAGAGAGGAGAGAGAGAGAGAGAGAGGAGAGAGAGAGAGGAGAGGAGAGAGAGAGAGAGAGAGAGAGAGAGAGAGAGAGAGAGAGAGAGAGAGGAGAGGGGGGGATGGAGGGCATATTAAGGTTGGTTTGATCACAGTGTTTTTGTGATGGAATTGTGATCATGAAATATTGTATGATTACCTTGGTGTTTGCTTAGAATTGTGTTTGTAATTTCTCTCATTTGATTGGTTGATGTATTAGATTATTTGAAATAAAGCTGTTGTTCCATAGTGATCCTGCGTTGAAACTCTTGAGTCTTATCTTTATAAGTCTTATCTTTATTTATCTTATGTAAATGCTATAATGGGTGATACACTTCCATAATGCCGTGATTGTAAGTGTCCTTTGATCAGGACAGTCCACCATGCTTTGATCAGGACAGTCCACCATGCTTTGTATGTGTGCATAACCGCGATTGGGACCCAAACTCTTATAAATCAAACATTGATATGATGTTTTTGACAATAACTAGGCAAGTTGACTTTACTGTTTATGGAAAAATGCCACTGAGAGAATTGGCTGTGATCTAACTGCTGATTCACACCAGCGGAGGCTGGTGGAGGTAGAAATCGGAGGACGGGCTCGTTGTAATGCATGGAATGGAAGGAGGAATGGTATTGTGTTTGATATCACCCCCCCCCCCCCCCCCCCTCTCTCTTTAGACTACTATGTTTCCAGTTTCACTTTCTCTTATGGACACCATAAGAGAATCGACGAATCGAGGCTCAAAAGACCGAGGCACATTGTCAAAACCATATATAAAACCAACTCTAGAGGGTAAGACATACCTTTTAATGGCTTTGCGTTTTAATTACATCGGTAATGCTCTGTTTCATACACCGGATCGATATCAAATAGCAGCACGACCGTATTTGCACGACCGTATTTGATAGACCGAAAGAATAACGCTAGAATGATCAAAGTCAACAGGACTTTACCCAGGTGATGGTGGCGTTTGGTAACGTCATCATTCAGCTACTGTAGTTATTGTGTTGTTTTAGTGCGTGATTAAAAGTTTTAATTTTATGTGTGATGTGTAATTCACACTTCAACCACATACATTGCGTTGCTCTCTGCGTGACTCCAGCTTTCCTATTCATCTTCTCTTAGATCACGTAATGAGTTGAAGGAAATGCATGCGTATAATTTGAAAAGATACATGCACAGAAAAAATACATATGATATGATTTACAATGTATTATAGTGTATATCATAATACTATACACAGAGACTGCATACAGTTTGCATACTGGTTGATATGTGATTAATAATAAGCTATAAATCACTTTTTCCTGTTAATTTTCTTCATAAATTCTACAGACCCGTGGAACACAGAGGTAAGTTAAGACAACAACAACAACGAGATTGTGATGAAGGCTGCTGTACAGCCTACTGTGGTTGAACCGAAACAAATGTTTCCACTTGTATAATCTGTGTACAGACTTCACATATATTTATCTTGACCCTCCTCAGACAAACACAAGATGGAGAAATACCACATCTGTCTGACTGGCAATACTTTGGGTGCTCATACCCAGTTTATGAGTTTAGTCAAACGAAAAATAAATGGGGTTTTTACTGAGGTGATGTCACCAGAGGAGAGTGATGTCATCCTGACCTTCTGTCCCATCGTTTCTCGTGCTGGGACTGATATTGAAGCAGCAGAGAAAGAGATTCCAGGTATTTCCCCCGTCAGCGAAAGGATCTTGATTTTAAATATGTCTACAACAGGGGAGGCTGGTGGAGGCAGAAATCAATGGAATGAGGAATGGTATCAAACACATTTATGCATTGCAATGAGCCTGTCCTCCGATTTCAACGTCCACCAGCCTCGCCTGGTCTACCCTGGTCTACAACTACCAGGAATTAAATATTACCAATTGTCTGAATATTATCTGCACTTAAAATTAGACATCATGGCAACAGTTATTAATGCGTATTTAGTAAAAATGACTATGTCTTGTTTTATGTATTGTGTTTCCTAAACTCTTTTTACAACTTTTTAAAAACAGTATCTGTCTATCATATTCAGCAATTAAATGTGTTGAAATTCCTTGGCCACAGGCCTCATTTATGCATTTCGTGTCTCCTTTAACAGTTGGTAAACCTGTCATACTGGTGGTGCTGCACCACACCTTCAACCCTGACTCCACTGTACCTGACAGCAGCAGACTAGTGACCAGAAGTGATGTCATACTCACAGTGGACTGTCTGTTCCATGAGAGCCAGGGACTACTGATGTGTCCTCGCAATGATGAAGCAGTTAAAGAGATTCTGAAAAAGCTTGACATTAAGCCACAGGTAACCTTGTTAGTTTCGAAAGCCTGGGGAAATCCTTTGCAGAAAATAGCTACAAAGGTAATAATAGTAATAATAATAATAATAATAATAATAATAATAATAATAATAATAATAGTAATAATAATAATAATAATAGTAATAGTAATAATAATAGTTTATTTCAGTAGGGACAGATATATTTGACCAATTGCATAATCAAGATATCATGATGTCATGTACCATCATGCTTTAGCTTGTGCTAATGTTCAGCATAACTCCCTAGTTTGACCTTCAAATTATAAACATATACAGTTATTCACAAATGGTACAAATATGTTTTCTGTTTTTTAAACAAAGACTTCACTTTCTGTTTAAATTAATTTATATCTCCCATACATGTCAAATAATTTGGAAGTGAGTTCCAGAAATTGACACCTTTTACAGAGAAGGCAGTTCTGTGTTACATTCTGGTATTCTGCAGTTACCATTTGTAACACCTGGAGTATATGCACCTGGGTACTGTCGTGTTTTCACTGTTTCACAAAATGGAGGTGGAGCAGGTTTGTGCAAACATTTGAAAAGAAGCTTTAGCAAACCTGCAGAAGCTTTTCAAGAAGCAAAGTACACAGGTTTTGTGTCATCTGGTCACCTTTGAATAAACTATGTCTGATTTAGGAGAGAACTAGTAATTATCCTCTTTCTTGTTCCAGGTTCCAAGTCCCCTCGTCAAAGAACCTGATCGTCAAGTGTTACTTGACGATCTCTCCAGACTCTCCAGACTCCGCACTCCGATCTGCAATTACGTTGGTCAGACCATTTGGACATGTGTCACATGGATCGTAGGTTCCTTTGTTGTTCTTATGGTCATACATGTTGTTCTTATGGTCATACATGTTGTTCTTATGGTCATACATGTTGTTCTTATGGTCATACATGTTGTTCTTATGGTCATACATGTTCCAAGTTCTCAAACTCTTTTAACTCTTTTAGATAGAAATATCTCTTTATATCAAACTGCTCTTTTTTCTTTTCAGTGTGCATTCGTGAGGCGTGTCATCTTCACACGTAGGTTCCAAGTTATTGTCATCATAAAAGCATCAATATAAAAATATATATTATTATTATCATATATTTATCTTGACCCTCCTCAGACCCACACAAGATGGAGAAATACCACATCTGTCTGAATGGCGATACTTTGGGTGCTCATACCCAGTTTATGAGTTTAGTCAAAGGAAAAATAAATGGGGTCTTTACTGAGGTGATGTCACCAGAGGAGAGTGATGTCATCCTGACCTTCTGTCCCATCGTTTCTCGTGCTGGGACTGATATTGAAGCAGCAGAGAAAGAGATTCCAGGTATTTCCCCCGTCAGCGAAAGGATCTTGATTTTAAATATGTCTACAACAGGGGAGGCTGGTGGAGGCAGAAATCAATGGAATGAGGAATGGTATCAAACACATCCATGCATTACAATGAGCCTGTCTTCTGATTTCTACCTCCACCAGCTTCCCCAGGTCTACAACTAATAGAAATCTATTCCCAATTGTATGAATATTATCTGCACTTGATTGAAATTAGATAACAACTGTTATTAATGCTTGCATGTACATAATATCCCAAAATATCCTCCAGAACAATGTTACTGTTAATAATACAACTGTTTAAGATATTCTGAAACTATTGTTGTTCGTCCCTCACTCTCTTGATAGATGATAAACAAGTAATTCTGGTGGTGCTGCACCACACCTTCAACCCTGACTCCACTGTACCTGACAGCAGCAGACTAGTGACCAGAAGTGATGTCATACTCACAGTGGACTGTCTGTTCCATGAGAGCCAGGGACTACTGATGTGTCCTCGCAATGATGAAGCAGTTAAAGAGATTCTGAAAAAGCTTGACATTAAGCCACAGGTAACCTTGTTAGTTTCGAAAGCCTGGGGAAATCCTTTGCAGAAAATAGCTACAAAGGTAATAATATAACATTTTTAAGCAATTGTGTCATTTTTTCAACAGATTGTATTACTACTCTCCAGACTCTGCAATTACGTTGGTCAGACCATTTGGACATGTGTCACATGGATCATAGGTTCCTTTGTTGTTCTTATGGTCATACATGTTGTTCTTATGGTCATACATGTTGTTCTTATGGTCATACATGTTGTTCTTATGGTCATACATGTTGTTCTTATGGTCATACATGTTGTTCTTATGGTCATACATGTTCCAAGTTCTCAAACTCTTTTAACTCTCTTAGAGATAGAAATATCTCTTTATATCAAACTGCTCTTTTTTCTTTTCAGTGTGCATTCGTGAGGCCTGTCATCTTCACACGTAGGTTCCAAGTTATTGTCATCATAAAAGCATCAATATAAAAATATATATATTATTAGCTCAGCCACTCCCCCCCCCCCCCCATCGAGAACCTAACTACTTTGTTTGTTGTATTTGTTTTTACAGTTTACATTTACATTTACAGTTTACATTTACACATTATTACATTTTTTTCAAGCCTATTATGGTATATTTGGTATTATTCCTGGTGTACCTGCTAAGATATTTTTCATTTTAATGTATATAGTTCTTGAGCATCAATATTGCCTCTCACAACACTGAGTAATGTGGTTATTTGATGATTCAATGATGAATCATCAAATGGCTTTTCTAAAAGCATGCATGAACTTGATTGTTTACAGTGAGGATACTATTTTACTGTAAGTAACACGCTTTTTTCTACCCCTAAGTTTTGCCAGGAAGGCTGACATCTGCTATTGCAAGACTTTTCAATGAAGACCGCGGCGAATGAAGATGAAGCGATCAATCCAGTCCAAGTTATAATCTTGAGTGGAATTGTGCTTGTAAAAGTTAGTGGTTGTAAAAGTCAGTAGAAATAATGTGGATGGATGAAATAATGTTAGATTGAAGGAGAAATGATCATCTGTCACCTCATCATCTCTCCTTCAATATAACATACTTTCATCCATCCATTTCATATTTGATCCTGCCTTCATCTATCCATTCATCTGGAGCAACAGACTAAAGTGGGTGTAAATGTATTAAGAAATGAAAGAATGTAGGATGGGGGCATGAAAGGTGTGATGAGAGAGAGAGAGAGAGAGAGAGAGAGGGAGAGAGAGCGAGAGAGAGAGGAGAGAGAGAGGAGAGAGAGGAGAGAGAGAGAGAGAGAGAGAGGGAGAGAGAGCGAGAGAGAGAGGAGAGAGAGAGGAGAGAGAGGAGAGAGAGAGAGAGAGAGGAGAGAGAGAGAGGAGAGGAGAGAGAGAGAGAGAGAGAGAGAGAGAGAGAGAGAGAGGAGAGAGAGAGAGGAGAGAGAGAGAGAGAGAGAGGGAGAGAGAGCGAGAGAGAGAGAGGAGAGGAGAGAGAGAGAGAGAGAGAGAGAGAGAGAGAGAGAGAGAGAGAGAGGGGGGGATGGAGGGCATATTAAGGTTGGTTTGATCAGTGTTTTTGTGATGGAATTGCTATCATGAAATATTGTATGATTACCTTGGTGTTTGCTTAGAATTGTGTTTGTAATTTCTCTCATTTGATTGGTTGATGTATTAGATTATTTGAAATAAAGCTGTTGTTCCATAGTGATCCTGCGTTGAAACTCTTGAGACTTATCTTTATTTATCTTATCTTTATTTATCTTATGTAAATGCTATAATGGGTGATACACTTCCATAATGCCGTGATTGTAAGTGTACTTTGATCAGGACAGTCCACCATGCTTTGTATGTGTGCATAACCGCGATTGGGACCCAAACTCTTATAAATCAAACATTGATATGATGTTTTTGACAATAACTAGGCAAGTTGACTTTACTGTTTGTTTACTGTTGACATTTTGAATGGGATTGTACTGTAATATGCCTATTATCTCACATAATCTGACAATAATCTCATATCTCATTCCCTGTAGAACACAGCCAGACCAACACACTGCTGTATAGCAAAGATTTTTTATGAACATGATTTCTTCAGTCAGTAGATTTACTACAAGGCATCATCATCATCATCATCATCAAACTGATTAATCTCTTTCCGACGGAGAGGCAGAGTCAGGAAGCAACAGCAGTCACTCAGGTTTGAACAACAACGTTATTATAAAACATTATTACGACAGAAACACACACCTGACATCATCCATACAGAATAAGGTAACAGATGACATCATACATACAGAATGGTAAGGTAACATGATGACATCATCCATACAGAATGGTAAGGTAACATGATGACATCATCCATACAGAATGGTAAGGTAACATGGATGACATCATCCATACAGAATAAGGTAACATAGATGACATCATACATACAGAATGATAAGGTAACATAGATGACATCATACATACAGAATGATAAGGTAACATAGATGTGTACTTTGGCTTTTGACTTTTACCGCTAACATACTTCTGTCACACTCAATTATGTGTGTTTGTGTGTGTATATGTGTGGTGTACTGTATGTACGTGTGTGTGTGTGTGTGTGTGTGTGTGAGACATTTGGCAAATGCAGCCTTGCCCTAGTTGTAGAAAACAGATGTAAACAAATGGCTATACTGCAACACACAACACATTACCTAACACACACACACACACACACACACACACACACACACACACACACACACAACACATTACCTAACACACACACACACACAACACAACACATTACCTAACACACACACACACACACATACACAACACAACACATTACCCAACACACAAACACACACACACACACAGTGTACACAATGATGACGTCAACACAAACCCTTTGGCTTTGATGAAGAGGGTTTGTGTTTCCCTGGAAGCTCTTCAGCAGGATCCTGATCTGAGCATCAGAAACACACACTCTCCCAGACCTCCTCTGGGGTTCCACAAATAGAACGCTTCTATGGTTCTGTAAACAGTGCTGCTAATGATGACCCAGTTCTGGTTCTGGAACCTGTTCCCAGAGACAAACATACTAACATCACAACAGGAGGGAGGGAGAAGTCCACACACACACACACACACACATTACCCAACACAACACACATTACCCAACACACACACAACACACAAATACAAAAGTACACAAAAAATAAAAATTTAAATAAATCCCTTTGACCGGCGAGACATGTGCAGCAACAGCCAATAGAAAAGCCCCAAGCAGAGGGAGGGCGGGACAGAGAACCGCCATGTATCAAAAGTCTTATTCAAAATGGCCGCCGTGTCTGAAGGAGGTTGACCGCCGTGTCTGAAGGAGGTCGGCCGCCTCGGTTAAAAGCCTCTCCAGACGCACGCTGGGTTAGTGGGTGAGCGCAGGGCCTGAGGGAGATTGGTTGTTGTTGTTTGTTTTTCTAGGAAAAGAGACCCCCCGTGGCAGTGTGTGTGTGACGCCTTTCTAACGTGTGTGTGTGTGTGTGTGTGTGTGTGTGTGTGTGTGTGTGTGTGACTCGACTCTAACGTGTGTGTGTGTGTGTGTGTGTGTGTGTGTGAGACGCCTCTCTTAACGTGACGAACAGACAGCCTTTGTAGTCGGGCGGCGTCCTCCATCTGCCACCGCTCGGCGCCGTCATGGCGATGGCGAGGAGCTCCCCGCGAAATTTGGCATTATGCAAATGAGGCAGACTGAAGCCGACTCTCCGGGGTTTTCATTGGCCCGCGACAGGAGCCAATCACAGACGAGCCGGGACGGCTTTCTGGGTGGGAAGTTTCCCTCCTGAAGAGAGAGAGATAGATAGAGAGAGATTAAGATATGAACAGAGATGATGAGAGAGATGAAGAGAGAGAGAGAGGGAGAGGGAGAGAGAGAGAGGGAGAGAGAGAGTGGGAGAGAGAGAGAGAGAGATGAAGAGAGAGGGAGAGAGAGAGAGGGAGATGAAGGGAGAGAGAGAGAGAGAGTTAAACAATGCGATAACAACCATCAGGACTACTACAGTGTGCGTGTGGAACCCCTTGATAGGCTGGTTGTCATGGACACCGCAGCGCCACATCAGCAGAACTGGGTCATCACAGGAAGTAGAACACCACAGCGATCCCGACAACACCTGACGCTTCACAGGAAGCAGCAACAACAAGCCAGGATGTGTGATGAGAGAGAGAGAGAGAGGGAGGGAGGGAGGGAGGGAGAGAGAGAGAGGGAGAGAGAGAGAGAGAGGGGGAGGGAGGGAGAGAGAGAGAGGGAGGGAGGGAGGGAGGGAGGGAGGGAGGGAGAGAGAGCGGGGGGGGGGGGGGGGGGGGGGAGAGGGAGAGAGAGCGGGGGGGGAGAGAGAGACAGAGACAGAGACAAAGGGAGGGAGAGGTGTAGAGAGGTTTCAGAGAAAGAGGGGGGGGGTGGAGAGGGGGAGAGAGAGAGGTCTTAGAGAGGTGTTAGGTGGGGTAGGGGTTAGGGGGTTAGGGTAGTGTTAGGTGGGGTAGGGTCGTGTTAGGTGGGGTTAGGGTAGTGTTAGGTGGGGTAGGGTAGTGTTAGGTGGGGTAGGGTAGTGTTAGGGTGGGGTAGGGTAGTGTTAGGTGGGGTAGGGTAGTGTTACGGTGGGGTAGGGTAGTGTTAGGTGGGGTAGGGTAGTGTTAGGTGGGGTAGGGTAGTGTTAGGTGGGGTAGGGTCGTGGTCTCTCCACCCAGTGTGTCTTCTAGTGAGTTCACCGCCATCTTGTTGACTTTGAGAGTCACCTGGTCGCCTCTGGAACAGAATAACAGTCCCACCTCTTAACCGTAATACTCCTAATAGACACAATGGGACATACTGCAAACTAGCGTTAGCATGATGCAAGATCACAGTTTTCACAGAAACATTATTAACGGTACGGTCAGAATGCTGTAGAGTATTCTGAGGGTGTTTTCCCTGATCAGCACTTTTTTGCTCCAGCAAATTCAAGACCTCCAAGTAAATACAAACACACACACACACACACAGACCTACCACAGCAAAACAACACACACACACACAGGAAAACTACACACAAACACATTATCAGAAGCAAAACAACACACACACACACACACACACACACACACACACACACACACAAACC
>NC_139671.1:2025962-2080962 GCF_951799395.1 Argentina silus | reverse complement strand
GCTCGCACATCACGGAGGCGTCGGCCGGGTTCCGGTCGCACAGCTGACATTTCACGGCCGCGCCGCGGCTCTGCTGGTACCGGGAGACGATCGACTCCAGGAGCCTGTTTCGCGGGAAGCCCCGCAGCCCCCGTTCGTCCAGCGAGACGCTCCGGTGGCAGAGCGGACAGGTGATGGAACAGTGGCGGTGGAGCGGTGGGGGGAACACCCGTACCCCGCTGGGGGACTTCAGGCACGGCGTGTAGGACCCGTAGCCGCTGTCCGTCTCGCTGTACGTGCTCATCTTGTCCAGGTCCAGACAGTCGTAGTCCAGAGTCCCGGAGGCTCGGTGGTGCGGGGGGGTCTCGCCCTCCGCGGTTTGGACCGTGATGTTCCGGGCGCACGCCAGACACACGTTGTGCGAGCACGGGAGGAGGACGGGGTCCTTGTAGAGAGAACCACAAACCGGGCATTTTAGTTCCTCATCCATCGTGTCTCTAAAACGCTCTCTCTCTCACACACACACACACACAGGACGCGGAGGCACCGAGCGATCAGTGAACGTACACCAGCACTACTGCCGTGGACAGCTCCCTGGCCCGCTTTACGCAGGCGCACAATCGGGGGGGATTGTTGTTTTTGTAGTCCGTGTGGATGGATTCAACCTGGATGTATCGGCACTCGAGCGATTGTACTTTGACCAAAAACTACAAACACCCTAATCCCTCCTCGCCTACTCAAACCCATAGACTCCGTTACACATTAGACACACTCACACACACACACACACACACACACACACACACACACACATACACACACACACACACACACACACACACACGCTCACACACACACGCTCACACACACACACACACACACACACACACACGCTCACACACACACACACACACACACGCTCACACACACACGCTCACACACACACACACGCTCACACACTACCCCCCCATCGCTCCTAAATGAAAAGCATTTCATCCAGCCTCTTACAGCTCAGTGGGGACTCTGTCTCTCATTAGGCTGTATCTCTAAACGACGATATCCTCACATAACCTTTCTTATTTCTCTTATTTTTTTGTACATAATGCGCAATAAATGCTTGCGCTATAATTAGATCCTGTATTCTGGTGTATTTAGTGCCTACATGACATTTTAAATAATCAATTCAGAGGCCAGTTTCTTCCCCCTCCGCCGTGAGTAATGTTTCCGTTCTCCCTGGTTGGATAAAGAAGCCACAGATGTTGTCCTCTCTCCCGGTGATGATTCACCTTCTTTGGCGCGTGTTCTGCGTCTGCGCCCCTCAGGCCCTCCGTTTGAGTTTGATTAGAGATTCGAGGCAGGTTGGGTTAGATGACAGATCAGAGGCAGGTTGGAAGTGTCGCTGTTAGGAGCCGACGTCCACACCTTCATGTCTAATCTGATTTCAGGCGTTTAATTAAACGGATGTGTCTCATTGACATGTCTAACCCCTCCGGCGTCAAATAATTGAAATCTACTGTGCCAGAAATACATCCATTGGTCTAAAACAGCCTTTTACCTGAGATGTCCTGGTGATTGTATGATACACACCAGCCCTGATTAGGCAATTATTAGAAAAACATAAATTCAGAAGACATTTGATTTCAAGTTCAACGTGTTCCGTCTGAAAGGTAAATCGGCCCTTAGTTTCTGTGAACGATATTCAAACGTTCTGAAATGAGATTCTCTCGTGTCACATGGTCAGTTTAGGACCTTGATAAAGGATCTGTTTGATCGGAGGAATGTCCATGTTTTCATTGATTATATTGTGTAACTGTACTTCATAGCCTCATTAATAAGCGCTATTATGTTTGTAATTCTGAATGTACATTTATGATTGTTTCATGTCTGGAAGCGGGGCCTCGACCTCAGTTGGACCTCCCTGCCTAAATCAAGGTTTAATAACGAACATCACATCTAGGGAAGGTAGCTGTGACTGTCGCTGTAAGACTCACTATTCACCCATTCAGAACTCATCCCTCCCATTTAAGATGGAAGTCATATACGTGTCTACAGCGATATTTAGAGAGTGATTAGTTAGCTCTCAAAGACGTGTCATATTTAGGAAGGGTTCATAAACTATGATTTATCACCATGATGATAGGGCTTAGCTGGTATAAGATTCATTTGATTCTCAACCGGCTAAAATCCGTGTGTGTGTGTGTGTGTGTGTGTGTGTGTGTGTGTCACAGCAAGGGAGGTTGGTGGAGGTAGAAATCGGAGGACAGGCTCATTGTAATGCATGTGGTCTGATTTCTGCCTCCACCAGCCTCCCCTGCTGTGTTCAGAGAGGTGAAAGGTTCACCGCGTTGCAGATACATATGCAGTGAATAGATTTGTTTATTTATTCATTCAGGTTCTACGCAACACATTGCTATCTGAACATTCTTCTGTTGTTCTGTGTGTGTGTGTGTGTGTGAGTGTGTGTGTGTGTGTGTGTGTGTGTGTGTGTATGTGTGTGGTCCTTTTGAGGTTCTCCCTATCCACAAAAAAGCTTCACTAACTTACAAACCTCTGTGGACAGCTGACAATGAGGCTGGTGGAGGTAGAAATCAGAATCCATTCCGATCATTACAATGAGCCCGTCCTCCGTTTTCTGCCTCCACCAGCCTCCCCTGGTAATACTCAACAGAACCAGGAGGTTCAAGGGTTCTTTGAGGATATGTGATCAAGGATCCAGTCCTCTCTGTTCTAGAAGGAGGGAGCAAGAACAGTCAGAGAGGAAGAAAAGGAATGTTCTTATTTCATCTCTCTCCCCGAAGGACCTCCGCTTCCCAGGCCAGCTGAAGACACGTCATATGAAGCACAAACATGAAAATCCTGAGATTTTTAAAAAAACATTTTTAAAAAAAACATTCAAACTATTATTCTAACTATTATATTCTATTTCACATGCAAATCACTTCATATGGGGACTTGTTATACAAATGCGCAACGTTCAGACAGGGAAAAGATTGTCCTGAGGAGATTATAGTGTCAAATATTTTTTTAAATCCCCTTCTGCCCTTTTGATCTTTTACATATGATGTACAATCCTCCAATACAGAGATACGATCGCATTTCAAAATCCCTTTTCACCATTTGGTTTCCTAATCTTTCGTTCATGTGAATTCCGTGTCAATCTGTGTACACAAGTTCACCAAACAGAAATCCCACAGTCGACACTGCTGCAACAGTTGGCCGCTCTGGTGCCGCTTGGGCAGTTGAAAGTTTTGATTAAGGACCTCTCTGTTGAAAAATGTGTTTGTTTTTCTTGATTGTGTTTTATTAGGCAAGGCAACTTTTATTTATATAGCACATTTCATACACGAGGCAGACAGTGCCGAGGCAGAGTCCAAGTACTTCACATGAAAACATGTCATACAAGAAAATAAAACAAGAAAATGAAATAAGAAAAGAGTAAAGTTATAAAAGTGCAAAAGTTAAAAAGTAAAAAAAAAAAAAAAAAAAAAAAAAAAAAAAACATTATAGTAAAAAGTGCAAAATTAAAAGTACAATGTACTCAGTTTAGGTTGGTATTGGCGATCTAACAATATTATGTTGTCATTGTGTGTGTGTGTGTGTGTGTGTATTATGTATGGTTGTTACCTGTGTGTATGCAGGGCTCCCTGGTAAAAGAAACATTGGTCTCAATGGGACTCCCTGCTAAAATAAAGGTTAAATAAATCTAATAAATAAATCAGATTTATTGAATAAGCATCAGAGTCTCTGATTGATGTTTTTATTGTGTGTGTTGAGTCCATTGTCCGACAGCCTCATATATACGAATCATTAACCTCAACGTTTATTTAAAGTGCATTTTTTAATTTAGTCTCAATACACTTCAGAGACAGAACAAAGATGAGTAAAAGCTAAACAGCAGAATAATGTCATTCTTTAATTCACGGTTTTATATCTACACTCACTGAACACTTTATTAGGAACACCTGGACACCTTCTCATGGTGGAGGAACACCTGTACACCTTCTCATGGTGGAGGTGGTGTAATGGTGTGGGGAATGTTTTCTTGGCACACTTTGGGCCCGTTAATACCAATCAATCATCGCTTGAATGCCACAGCCTATTTGAGTGTTGTTGCTGACCATGTGCATCCCTTCATGGCCACAATTTACCCATCTTCTAATGGCTACTTCCAGCATGATAATGCACCATGTCACAGAGCAAAAGTCGTCTCAAACTGGTTTCATGAACATGACAATGAGTTCAGTGTTCTTCAGTGGCCTTCCCAGTCACCAGATCTGAATCCAATAAGCACCTTTGAAAAACCAGAAAATGTCTTCATGGACCAGAATCTCAAAGGAACGTTTCCAACATCTTGTGAAATCAATGCCACGAAGAATTGAGGCTGTTTTGAGAGCAAAGGGAGGCCCTACCCAGTATTAGTATAGTGTTCCTAATAAAGGGAGACCCTACCCAGTATTAGTAGTGTTCCTAATAAAGGGAGGCCCTACCCAGTATTAGTATAGTGTTCTAATAAAGTGTTCCGTGAGTGTACAATTCACCCTATTCCAGTTACACTACTGATATCAGTGCTTTATCATAAGCACAGGAAACCTACAGGAAGATCAGAGTATGATCTCAGTAACAGTATGATCTTCAACAACACAATCAACAGAATATAATAATTACAGAATAAACAATGCATGGCAGGATCAATAGATCTGTCTGAATGTATGGCAGGATCAATAGATCTGTCTGAATTTTGGCCAATTAAATGCAATTCATTAGTCAAGCATCAATCACAACAACTCAGAGGCGTTCGCAACAGGTGTGTGTGTGTGTGTGTGTGTGTGTGTGTGTCACAGCAAGGGAGGTTGGTGGAGGTAGAAATCGGAGGACAGGTTCATTGTAATGCATGTGGTCTGATTTCTGCCTCCACCAGCCTCCCCTGCTGTGTTCAGAGAGGTGAAAGGTTCACCGCGTTGCAGATACATATGCAGTGAATAGATTTGTTTATTTATTCATTCATGTTCTACGCAACACATTGCTATCTGAACATTCTTCTGTTGTTCTGTGTGTGTGTGTGTGTGTGTGTGTGTGTGTGTGTGTGTGTGTGTGTGTGTGTGTCCGTGTCCTCTAGACCTCTGACATGGTGCTGTCGGGATTGACCCGGACGGGCCTGGAGCTCTTCCTCAGGTCCTGCAGCTGCTTGGCGGGCTTCCCCACGCCATCCTCGAACCTGCGCTCCACCACGGGCAGCACCGTCTCGTGGAGGAACGCGGCGTTCTGGCAGATGAACGCCTTTTTCTCGGGCTCCTGCTCACAGCGCAGGCTGTAGTCCACGTGCTGCACCGCCACCAGGATGATCTCCCTCAGGCTCTCCAGCAGAACCATGTGGAGTTCCGGGAAATAGAGTTTCAGCCCTTCCTCCAGGAAGGCCATCATCTGCTTGGTGAAGGCCACCACCGTGTAGCTGAGGTTGACCCAGCAGTCGTCGCCCGTGTACTGGTCGAAGGTGCTCACACCACAGCCTCTCATCTCCTCCTTCAGCTTGGTCAGAGCCTCGGGCGTCATCAGGTTCATCTTCCGCCACATCTCCTCAGAGTTGCGGTGTTTGGTCGCCTCCATGATGATCTCCTTGTAGCTCTGCAGGGCCGCCTTGATGTCTGGGGGGGGAGGGGGGGGGGGGGGGAGGAGGAGAGATTAGATTAGAGAAAGTGAGAGAGAGAGAGTGATAGAATAGAGAAAGAGAGAGAGTGAGAGAAAGTGAGAGAATGGGATTGAATAGAGAGATGGATAGATGGATAGATGGATGGATGGACGGATGGGTGGATAGATAGATAGACAGAGAGGAGATTAGATTCAATGATAATTGAGACGTTTGTTAGTCCTATGACAGGGGGGAGGGAGAGAGAATAGACAAAGAGAGAAAACAGGATAGATGGATGGATGGATAGATAGATACAACAGGACAACAACTTGAGCGGACCTTTGACCAGCAGGGACTGGAGCGTGAAGGTGAGGTCCAGGCCGATCTCGCTGAGCTTCCTGCAGTGCTCCTTGGCCACCTTGACGCACTCTGCAGCCGTGGACAGACTCTCCTGGCTGTCGAACACCTGCTTGCTGAAGGCGTCCACAAACATCTTCATGGCCGAGCGCGACCACACCACGAAGGCAGAGTAGCAGCCTGTGTTCCCCGCGAAATCCATCTCAAACTCCTTGGCCGTCTCCCGAAGGCTGGTGAAGAAGATGTTGCAGAGCTTGTGGATGTAGAGGAGCGTGGCGCCTTCGATGCGCAGCTGCCGAATGGCCGTCTGGACCGCGGCGGCCCGGTTCTTCAGGAACAGCTCGCAGGCCTTGGTGGACTGGCCCAGGCGGATCAGCTGGGACACGGCCCGGCGCGTGGCTTTGGGCCCGCCACGGAGCGAGCGGTCGGGGGACAGCTCGAACACCAGGACTTCGGTCAGCTGTCGCACACGCGAGTCCACCTTCACCCTCAGCTCCTTCAACCTGGGGCTGAGGGCCTGCTCCTTCCCCCTGGGGCTGAGGGCTTGGCCCTTCCCCCTGGGGCTGAGGGCTTGGCCCTTCCCCCTGGGGCTGACCGCCTGGTCCTTCAGGTACTCGTTCAGCTTATCCAGAAGGTCCACGGCGCCCTCAAAGTCCCGCTGGGCGATGCAGACGTCCAGGTCCTCCGGCAGCTCCTGGATCCACTCCAGACCCAGGTCCACGGCGTCGTCCGAGTCGAAGGGGTTGTTGTCGTCATCCTCGTCAAACGGGTTGGTGGAGGCAGACGGTGCCTCGGGCCTCACGGGAGAATGGGCCGCCACCGCCACCTCCTCCTCTTTCTTGTGCTTGTCCTTCGTAACCTTGTTCTTCTTGGTCTCGTCCAGGATCTCCAGCCACTCCTTCTTCACCTTGCTGTTCTCCGCCTGGAAGACGCGGCTGTCGGGGGACATGAGGATCTTGAACATGTCCTTCATGGGAGGGTTGTCCTTCACGTTGACGATGGCGAAACTCTCCAGGTCGTAGAGGGCGTTGAACTTGTACTTCAGCGTCCCACGGCGGTTGGCCAGCCACGTGGCGATGAGGAGGCAGTCGTTCATGAGGAAGGCGTGCACCTTCTGGATCTGGGCCATGTTGTCCACGTCGTATTCCGTTAGATCGCCGTTGTACACTAAGTACCTCCCCGGGGTGTCCAGGATGTTCTTGCACCCCTCGACCTTCTCCAGCAGGGTGGTGAGCGTCCTCTGTTTCACCTCCTCCGTCTCTTTGGGGAAGGCCGCCAGCATCTCCTTGGCCGTTTCGTCCTTGTCGGTGGACAGCAGAGTCTGAGTGATGCTCTCCATGATGCTCTTCTGCTCCGTGAGGATGTGGCTCAGCTGGTACATCTCACTCTCCAGGTAGGAGATCTCCTTGGCGGTTTCGATGAACTGTCTGTAGTTCTTGTAGACGTTTTTCTTGAGGTTTTGCGCCGTCTCGTCGGCCAGGGTCTGGATCTTCTGCCGGTGTTCCTGCAGGTCTCTGTCGCCGTCAGACTGTTGGGACAGCTGCTTGACGTAATTTTGCGGGTCGAAATTGGCCGATTCCAGCTGCTTGCGGAGTCTGTTCGCCGTGTCCGTCATCCTGCCGGTTAGATCGGTATGTTTTGAGACTGGAAACGGTGTCAGATCAACAATAACAGACGGAGAAACGGAGACTGACAGTCCTGCTCGCTGCTACAGCAACAGGAAGCAGGTCAACACCCAGGAACGTCACGGGATCTGGGAAAATAGGTGGCCAACAAAGTACATACAATGGAAAAATAATAATATGCCTATTAATTCAATCAATAGCGCGTTTCTTTATCAAAGCGACAGTGAAATGGACAGATGCTAATCGTAGTTATCATTTGTACATTTTAAGTTTTCATTTACACCAGAATACATATGATGCTACACCCCGTGTACTGTTTCAGTTGGCCACCATGTATCCCTGCTGGGAGGACTAAGGTATCCCAGGACTCCCAGATGTAAACAGGAAGTGTTTTGAAAGAGAGAACGGTGCTGCGGTCTGCTCCGACCGTTGATCATTTACCGAAACTAATCTAATCTAACGGTACCGGGATGTTGTGATGAGGACGTATCGAGAGTTGGGACAATACTTTGACAGCTGTCGGGTGATAACAGCCGGAGAGCCAGTAACCCCAACCCGCTACTAGTAGTCCAGCTACCTCATCATCACCCTAATCCTGATCTTCATCTCCATCACCATCAAGTCGCTTCATCTACCAGCTGTCTGGCATCGCTCTCAGTCCGGCCAGCTAAGGTGGATCCATCTCTCCATCCATCCATCGGTGGTTGAACATGGACGAGGACCTGCTCTTCGCTCTCCAGCTGCAGGAGCAGTTCGACTACGAGGCGTCGGTCGCCACGTCCACATCTGATCACACCGACAGCAACGGCGACCGCGACCACGGACACGGCCAGAAAAGACGGAAAGTCGAGTCTAGTAATAGTAGTAGTAGTAGTAGTAGTAGTGGTGGTAATGTGGTCCCATATCGCCCTCCTTACCCCGAGAAGCCGATGTCCATCGTGGATGAGTCGTGGGAGACGCTGGACCCCAGCCCCGACGTGAGGGCGATGTTCCTGGAGTTCAACGACACCTTCTTCTGGGGGAAACTGTTCGGTGTGGAGGTCAAATGGAGCCCTAGGATGACACTGTAAGTCAGGCAGGCATCTGAAGAGCTGAGGCCCCTCTCATCATTATCTGTCTGTATGACTAATAAAGTGATTCTGTTGTCGGTCAACCGTGTTAGAGCCTGAAATGTGATTCCTATGACTGTTTCACATGATCGTAGCAGGTCTGTCATAGATATGAATGACTAAAAGACCTATGAGGCCTTCATGGTTTGAGAAGACAGTCTATGCTCGGTTATTAGGCCTAATATTATACTAATACTCTGATCTCCCTGTGCATGTGTGTGTTGTGTGCTGTGTGTGTGTAACACATTCCTAACAACCTAACAATCTGATTGTATGGCAAATAAAGGATTTGATAGATTTGATTGATTGATCTTCATGTGCAGGTGTGTGCTGCTCTGATCTGTGTGTGTGTGTGTGTGTGTGTGTGTGTGTGTGTGTGTGTGTGTTCATCTGCAGGTGTGCAGGCGTGTGCTGTTATGAGGGTCGAGGGGGGCTGTGTTCCATCCGCCTCAGTGAGCCCCTCCTGAAACTCCGCCCCCGCCGTGACCTCGTCCAGGTGGGTGACCTGTCACAGCTGAAACGTCTGGACTCCTCTGTGTCTCTGTGACTTTGTGTCTCTGTGTCTCTGTGACTTTGTGTCTCTGTGTCGTAGAAGTAGTGGTAGCAGGCTGGGGTTAGTTTGGGAAAGATGTCACGTTTAATGCACTGATGCTGTGGTAGACATGACCACTGCAGTGTAGGTCTCGAGGTCAAATCATTTTTCAATCTTTTAACAGTTGACAAATACTCAATCTGACCCCGCTGCTTTGATGCAAGGTTGATTTTAAATGATTTAAACATGACATTACGTTATGTTGGTGACACTTCAGGGATAATAATCATGAACCCCAGACTTTATGCAACACTCTGAAGCACACTCCCTGTCTGGCTCTGTGAGATTACTTACATTTACCTTGAAGTCATTCAGCAGACGCTTTTATCCAAGTGATTTACAATAAGTACATTTGTCTCGGTAAGTGAATCAACTATACAACCGTCATCATCAGTAAAACCTTCCATAAGAACCAGTTCCATCTGCAGCCACGGTGCTGGAGGAAGGAAGAAACATACAAACATTTTTGTCTTCCAAGTTCTGCTCATGTAGAGTGTTAGAGGGTGGAGTGACCTGGTCCTTCAGCATCACATGACCAATAATAACCCGTCTCCTTCCAGACTCTTCTTCATGAGATGATCCACGCGCTGCTCTTCGTGACCCAGAACAACCGGGACCGGGACGGCCACGGACCCGAGTTCTGCAAACACATGGACCGAATCAACGACGCCACCGGGACTAAGATCACAGTAAGTTCTTTAACCGGGACTAAGATCACAGTAAGTTCTTTAACCGGGACTAAGATCACAGTAAGTTCTTTAACCGGGACTAAGATCACAGTAAGTTCTTTAACCGGGTCCATTTTAACTCCAGTTAGTTCTTTAACCAGGTCCATTTTAACTTAAGTTGTCAAAATGTTGGCTACTTTGTTTTTGTTGATCACTGACAACGACCCAGGAATGAGGCGTGTCCCTGCGGTTTGATACAAAGTCAACAGAGCACTCTTGGTCTTGGTGAGTCAGTCCCCGCTGAATCACTTGTGTCCCGTCATGTTTTGATATGTCACCGACACTGAAGTGACATGGAATAAGCCAGGGCTGTCCTGAGGCGAAGGCCTGACTGACTCTAACACTGAAGTCAACCCTGTCTCGTCACCGGGCCATTTTAGGAACTTCTTTAACCCACCAACTGCCAAAGAGTTCCGGAACACTCACCACCTAGAGTGCCAAGTGTTAAAAAAGAGACCTTGGTCTCAAAGGGACTCCGCTGAATAAATAAAGGATAAATACAAAATAAAATAATACTTAATTGTGATAGGTCACTGACTCTTTTGATATGTTGGTGTCTCTCCCCCTCTGCCCCCTCCCCTCCTCTCTCCCTCCTCCTCTCTCCCCCCTCCCATCCCCTCAGGTATACCACACGTTCCATGACGAGGTGGACCTCTACAGGCAGCACTGGTGGAAGTGCAGCGGGCCGTGTCAGACCCGTAAGCCCTACTTTGGGTTTGTGAAGCGGGCCATGAACCGGGCCCCGTCGTCCCAGGACCCATGGTGGGCGGAGCACCAGCGCACCTGCGGGGGGCGCTACACCAAGGTCAAGGAGCCGGACGGCTACGGGAAGAAAGGTGGCAAGGAGAAGAAAGCTACAGACCAGAAGACTACAGACAAGAAAGCTACAGACCAGAAACCTACATACAAGAAACCTACAGACCAGAAACCTACAGACCAGAAACCTACAGACCAGAAACCTACAGACCAGAAACCTACATACAAGAAACCTACAGACCAGAAACCTACATACAAGAAACCTACAGACCAGAAACCTACAGACAGGAAGCCTACAGACAGGGAAGCTACAGACAAGCCTCTAGCCAAGACAGGTAACATAACAATGGATCTTTACCTTCACCTCTGATGTTCAGCAGAACTTGGAATAATTCCTTCCTCCAGCACTGTGACTGCTGATAGAACTCTGTTCTTATCCAAGGTTTTACTGAAGTATCGTTGATTCACTGACTTGAATCAAATGTACTGATTGTAAGTCGCTTTGGATAAAAGCTTCTGCTGAATGACTCACGTGCAAAATGTTAAATTAATGCGTCATGTTGTCTAACAATATGTGAACATGTCTGAATGACTCTTCATGTTCCAGGTTCCACCTCCCAGGACATCAGGAATGTCATCCCCTTCAGTGGCAGAGGCTTCACGCTGGGGGGGGGCCCTCAGCCGCTGTCCTCATCCACTCAGAAACCCCCCAAGCCCCTCCTGTCCCCACCCACCGAGACCACCACTCAGGGACTCTCCTTCCCTGGGGGGCAGGGGCTGGGCAGCCCTCTGAAGGGGACCCCTGGCTCCGTCCCAGGGAGACCCCACGCTGCCTTCGGGGGTCCTAGACCCCCCGTGAAGAAGTCTGTTAGCAACACCAGGGCCTTCGTCAACATCAACGGCTCGCCTGTGAGGATTCCCAGACCGAGTCATGTGACCAAACCGAGTCACATGACCAAGCCGTACGGCGCCGGCGCCAGCGGCGATTCCACAGACACCCGGAAGACCAAACAACCGTCGGTCCACGACCTCTTCAACGCCATGGACCCGGTCAGGTGGTCAGGGGGTGGGGCAGGAGGTACCTCCACCGTCTCCGAGTCTCCAGCTGCGACCAAGAGTGGGACATTGTCTGCAGGGAGTTGGAGGTTCGACCAGCCTGATGCTGCCTCCTCTTCCTCCTCCTCCTCTTCCTCCTCCTCCTCCATCTCTGACACCAGACAACAGAACAGCCAGCGCTCCGGAACCCCCGTCGGAGCCAAACCGGGTCCCACCGACCCTCCTCACCCTTCCAGATCTTTCCGAGGCCCGATCAAGGCTGTGGTCAGTGCCCCAGCCTCCAGGAAGAGGTCCAGGGAGGACAGCACCCGGACCCACATCCACGACTTCTTCCAGAGAAGGACGGATGAGTCAGCCTCCGCTTTGGCCTCCAGGGACACCAGAGAGGCCAGTTCTGCTGCCTCCTCCTCCTCCTCCTCCCCCTCCTCCTCCACCTCCACCTCCTCCTCCTCCCTGACTGTCAGCTGCCCTGTGTGCCAAGCTAAGGTGCAGGAGGCAAAAATCAATGAGCATCTAGACTCCTGTCTCTCCTGAATCCCGTTAGGGTGGGTGGCTGGGTGGGGTGGGTGGGTGCACTACTTCTGAGGAGTTTTAAGTGCAGTTTCATCAAACTGCCCTTCAAAACTAAACATTAACAACAACTTTATGGTTGTTTTATCTGCATTGAATTTCCTACATCATTGAATACACTACTTTGAGAAGCTGTGTTTCCTAAGTGAAGAAGAGCCTTTGTGGATAGTTGATAACTAGGTTCGGAAGGCTGGTCCATATTTCACTTGTTCCCAGTGTGCTGTGAGAGGCTGTGAGAGGCTGTGAGAGGCTGTCGAGGTCAAGAACGATTCACTCCTTTCAGACGTCCTTCTGCCCTCATCGCGTGTGCCTTCGTACAGATTTACAGCCTAAACAATATATTTATATTTCACCATCAGCTTTTATAAGATGTTGCCAATAACCATGTTTTAGTAAACGGACAAAATGCATCAGAAATGCGTCTCTCTCAGGATCAATTGGTTTCTTGGGTGCAACTCTGACTGGATGAGCCAGTCGCCGTTACCATGACGCAGAGGCCTGCCGCAGTCTGGAACTCTGAAAGTCACCCCCCCCCCCTCCCCATTATGCTGACCAGGCAGTATTGAATTGCACACTTGCTTGCTGTTCACTTCCTGGGTGTGAGAATGATTGAGTGCTGCGTTGGACGGGGTCAAGCCTTACGAGGGCGTCTGTGACTCAACTCATCAATACTTGTTTAATGCCTTGTTCAGTGGCCAGCCAAGCACTCTTGTAAATCTCACTTAAGACTCTGGAGAAACACAGTGGTTGTGTTTAACCAGACAATGACAGATACGTGATAAAGTCTTTGTTTGTTTGTTTGTTTGTTTGCACTTGTTTATGAAATGTTGGAATTAAAGTAATATTGCCTGCAGGTAAAGTCTGTAGGTTATTCTACAGATTATTCTACGTGTGCTGCTGATATGTTGTTTGTTTCTCCAATGTTCTTATTTCTTCTAAAGTTTCTATTTCAGACTGAATTATGTCTGTTTTAAATTTGTTACGTCGCTTCAGGTTTACTGTGTTCAAATAAAATGTTCTTACATATCCGTGCGCTTTTCTTGACCTGAATGTGCTTCTTCATGTTTCTCTTCACTGTCAGACGAGTACAGATCAATAAGACGGCCTAAGTGCTGCTTTATCATATCACAATACTCCTTCAATCGGCTGGAAAAAACATGTCATTCTCAAACACGCATACTTCAATAGGCGTCCATGCTCAGATGCCTTTGAAAGGACAGTCTGACCCAAGGGCAGGTTGCTCTTCTGAGAACAGCCTATGGATTCATAGAGAGCTTGTGGCTAACTTCGCTAACGAGACCGGCAGTGGAGCAGCAGTGAAACACTGTTCTTGTTGTTTTCATGGAAATACAGCTCTGCTCTTTTCAAGCGCTGGACTATTTGAGTCTGTGGTCTTGTTATTTTTGTAAGCTTTTTATTTTTTATTTTTTTACACACATCAGTGAATGTTTATCCTGTGGAGTGGTTTTCCGTGGAATAAAATACGTTGTCTGGGGAGGGAAAGTATGTGTGTGTGTGTGTGTGGGGGGGGGGGGGTCAGAGAGGGAGGGCAGCAACATGCAAGGGCCAACACACACACACACACACACACACACACACACAATGAGCCAGCTGCCCAACACAACTGCTCCCTCTGACCTGAGAGATGCTGAGACCCCCCTCTCCTCTCCTCTCCTCTCCTCTCCTCTCCTCATAGAGATCTCTGTCTGATTAATAGTTGTTAAAACAGTAAAATCCTGCATCCCAATAGTCTTCACTCTTCACTCTATTCCTTGGCCTCTCTCCTCTCCTCTCTCCTCTCCTCTGTCCTCTGTCCTCTCTCCTCTCCTCTCTCCTCTGTCCTCTCCTCTCTCCTCTGTCCTCTCCTCTCCTCTCTCCTCTCTCCCTTCTCTAAACACACTGGAGGAGATAGAGAATATCAACTGTGAAAAGTGACTGGGTCTGTCTGGGTCTAGCTGGGTTTGGCTGGGTCTGACTGGGTCTGTCTGGGTCTGTCTGGGTCCAGCTGGGTTTGGCTGGGTCTGACTGGGTCTGTCTGGGTCTAGCTGGGTTTGGCTGGGTCTGAATGGGTCTGACTGGGTCTGGCTGGTTCTGGCTGGATCTGACTGGGTCTGGCTGGATCTGACTGGGTCTGGCTGGATCTGACTGGGTCTGGCTGGGTCTGACTGCTCATGGCTCAATCACGATCTAACTGGCGTTTATGAACCGTCTGAATGGTCATTCCAACAAGACAACAAAGATCTGGAGTGAAGGTTCTAGATGTGGTTGAAGGATCTGAAGTGAAGGTTCTAGGTTCTAGATGTGGTTGAAGGATCTGAAGTGAAGGTTATAGATGTGGTTGCTCTTGAAAGGCATAGAGGAAATCAGGGTTGTGAGAGCAGAACAGTGTTCCTCAGTGACATCTGCCTGTGTGTGGGGGGGGGGGTGCTTTGTCCCTTTGTTAGGGGATGTTGTCACTGAAACTAGCAGGAATCTGGTTGGGGGGCGGGGGGGGGGGGGGTGTCACAGAGGCAGGACTCCAGTTGGGGGACGGGGAGGACAGGAGGGGGACGGGGGTGTCACCAAGGCAGGACTCCAGTTGGGAGGGGACGGGGGGACAGGGACGGGGGGGGTGTCACCAAGGCAGGACTCCGGTTGGGAGGGTTGGGGGGGTTGGGGAGCCCCACCATCTGTCCTTCACACCGACACCTTTGTTCTATAGACACACACACTTACCATGACCTCACTCCCAGTCACGCCTTGTGTTGTCCTGCTGGCCGTTGTGTTCTTGCGTCCACCACATGTCACATTTGATGTTTCAAGTGGTTTTAAAAACATCAACAACATCAACAACACATGACCTCCAGTGAGAATAAGCTACATCTGACAGCATTTCCAATGGTGACCATAATATGTGTTATGGTCTCATCAGACTTTCATAGAAGTGAAATCTAACCTCATTTGAGTGGTAGGGGCATGACTCACGCACTCTCTGCTGCTCAGGAAAGTGCATGTAGAAGAAACGAGAGTGTTTCTCTCACAACCATCTCTGACGGTATGAATATGATCCATATCTACCCACCCTTTCCTCTCCGTCACTGCGGGAGACGCCCCGCCAGCCCCGGTTAAAGAGACAGGAAGTCCTCGTCACATCCCGGTCCCTCCCGGAGAGAGAGAGACCCGATCCCTGCAGTAGGACCAGACTGTTGCACGGAGGACGGTGTTCGCTCTGCTTCCCCCAACGAGGTGATTCCTAACCAGGAAAACTTCTTTTACGCCGTCTAAAGTGTTTCGTTTGTTTCGGTTAAAAGGGTGGTTTTGTATTTATTAAGAATTCGTTAAGTCGTTATGAACGGTAAATCTGCGACCGGGACGGCGGGCGGGACCCCGGCCTGTATCGAGGGTCTCCCCCCGCTGCCGAAGAGCCTGAGCGGCCTGCTGAACTCCAGCGGAGGTTCCTGGAGGGACATGGAGAGGATGTACAACAAGAAGACCATGATCCAGGACGACCTCAGCCGGGGCAGGAACAACCACGACCACGTCCTGGCCAGCAAACCCGCCAACCTGGACGCGGCTCTGGCTCTTCTCCGGAAAGAGATGGTAAGAATGGAGAAGAGGAGAAGGGGAGAAAAGAGGAGAGGAGAGGAGGACGATGTGGGAAATGTTTAGTTTAAACAGGATCGGAGGATTGTTGTTTTCCTGTCGTGTTTTGATCGGGGAAGACTGGAGAATCAACAGCTGCTCTGAATTCCAGAGATTGTTTGATCGTTTCTAATGATCAGTTTACGGTTTGATTCTTTCTAATGATCAGTTTACGATTGATCTATTCTAATGATCAGTTTACAGTTTGGTCTATTCTAATGATCAGTTTACGGTTTGATCCTGTCTAATGATCAGTTTACGGTTTGATCCTGTGTAATGATCAGCTCACGGTTGACTGCGGTGGATCGTAAACAACTTCAGCAGGAATGTTACAGGAGTCGATGTCTTTGTAACCAGATTTGCAGCACAACTGAACGATCGTAGCCAGCAGCCACTAATACACTGATACATGTTAGCTCGTAGGAATCAACTGACACATGGTCCCACATTAGGGATCGATATGTTGTAGCTATTGAAACATCACATACAACATGCTAAATCAGTTTTGTTTGTTTTTTTAACCATAACCCAAATCAGTTTTCTGGATAATATGTCTCACCAGATTCTCTGATGAGAACATATTTATATTGTTTTTGGCTTGGTTGTTCCACAGGCATGTCCCCCTCTGCGTCCTGTCTGACCTGAGTAGGTAGAGTTCAGGTCCAGACACTCAGATGTCATGTTGATTGAGGGAGATTTTGACAGTGACCTTGTTGTAATGTTGTTTTAAGGAGATTTTGACAGAAACTGTGTTGTAACATTGTTATTTAGGGAGATGTTGACCTTGTGGTAACGTTGTTATTTAGGGAGAGTTTGACAGTAAACTCAGTAATGATGTTGTTTTAAGGAGATTTTGACAGAAACTGTGTCGTAATGTTGGTGGAGGAAGATTTTTATGTGTGATGTTGTTTAGGTAGATTCTGACCTCACTGTAACATTGTTATTGAGGTAGATTCTGATGTCACTGTAACATTGTTATTGAGGTAGATTCTGATGTCACTGTAACATTGTTATTGAGGTAGATTCTGACCTTGTGGTAACGTTGTTATTGAGGTAGATTCTGACCTTGTGGTAACGTTGTTATTGAGGTAGATTCTGACCTTGTGGTGATGTTGTTATTGAGGTAGATTCTGACTGGTGACGTTGATATTGAGGTAGATTCTGATCTTGCTGTAACGTTGTTATTGAGGTAGATTCTGACCTTGTGGTAACGTTGTTATTGAGGTAGATTCTGATCTTGCTGTAACGTTGTTATTGAGGTAGATTCTGACCTTGTGGTAACGTTGTTATTGAGGTAGATTCTGACCTTGCTGTAACGTTGTTGTTTCCAGGTGGGCTTGCGTCAGCAGGACATGTCTCTGCTGTGTCAGCTATGGTCGCTGCACGAGTCCATCCAGGAGTACAAGGGCAGCTGCCAGGACCTGAGTGGCGGGTCCAGCGCAGACGGGCCTTACGGTCTGGAGAACGGCTACTTCGACGAGGAGGATGAGTACTACCAGGAGGCCGGCACCACCCCCACGGACCCCCCCGAGGCAGGGGAGGCCGCCCCGCCCAAGAACGGCACCAGCAGCAGCAAGGACAGCTGGCTACAGGACTCTTTCCACATCACCATCTGAGAGGAGAGGAGAGGGGAGGAGAGAGGAGAGGAGAGGAGAGGAGGGGTGTCCAGCCAGTCAGCCAGCCAGCCAGCCAGCCTGCCAGCCAGCCCTGTGTCAGCTCTGAGACCGATAGAGAGGCCACCATCTGAGAGGGAGTCAGGAGAGCTGGCCTGGCCGGTCTGGCTGTTCTAACCACGATCAAATGACTCCATTTTGAGGTGATACGCTTTTTGTAAAGAGCTCCTGTGCCACCCGCGCGTTGGGGTTTTTGCCAGCTTATATAAACGTACATAATCCCCCATTTTTCAGCAGACCTTTTCATATAAAGATATAAACAAAGGTTGATTTATTTATTGTATTATAAAAAATGATGATATGTTTTGTTTGTTTTTAATTGTTACTTCTACTACGGACGTGTGGAGTTTTCTATGATGTGGGTGTGAGAACCTTCAAGCACTGCGATATCGTCATTGCGGTGTGACATCATCGCGGTGTGACATCATTGCGGTGTGTGTGCAGGGTTGAACGCAGAGAGAATGGGACAACGTCTCATTGAGGAACATTGATGGGATTCCTCCGGCTACGATCAGTCACACCGGTGTGATGTTGCCCCCGAGGAGCAGGTCCGGGATCAGTTTACCTGACCCTAATCCTACCTTTAACCATCAACGGGGAGAAAGGAAAAACTGTTCCAAGATCAGCAACTAGGGGCAACTTCACCCTCTTCCGGAAGGGCTGATCTCCTGGGATGCGAGGAGGAGGTGACGGTGACTGGTGTGGTTTAATATGTCGCTTCAGGCTTGAGAATGTATGAAAATGTGAAATGTTAAAAATGCTGAAAATGCTTGTACAATCTGGAATGGGTTTTTAAACCAGCTGTAAGTACAGTATGTACGTACTTCTCCGAAGCCTTGTCCAGGCGCGTAGACCCGCAGACAGACTGACTGTGCTCTCTTCGATATTACACTACAGCCTTCCACACGTTTCCCCAGCGAGAATGTGACGTCTGTTGTTGAACTAAGAGGCCTGCAGTCGTTATAATCCAGCTAATCCCAGCTATTTAACAGCTCAATACAGGGTACCCTATATGATTTGATCCGCAAGTTAAAGCAACGTGGACATGTGAGGCTGTGCATGGCCGTGGGGAGCTCCAGCCTCCCTCCAGCCTCCCTCCAGCCTCCCTCCAGCGCTTCAGCCCGTCATCTCAGCCGTCTCTGACTCAGCATTTAGACACGCAAGAACGCTTAGAGACGTTACATAGTCAGAAGTGTGAAGTTTTACGTGTGTGTGTGTGTGTGTGTGTGTGTGTGTGTGTGTGTGTGTGTGTGTGTGTGTGTGTGTGTGAGAACCAGTCCACAATTCAGGCGTTTGTGTCATGCGAACAACCAAAGAATATAATCGACACACATTTGCTAAAAGTTTTTTTTTTTTTTTTGGAATTCTTATACTGTGCAATTCAATGTGCGAGATGCATCTAGTCTGCTTCTTTCAAACTATTAGATGTTAGATTCACGTTGCTGATATCGAAGAATGTTTCTGAACTCGTGGGCTAAACCTTATGACCCAGCCACTGTAGTTGAGGCTTATACTTCCTTGAGCGTTCTAAAATGGATGTTCTAAACAGGGAATCACAGATTGTCTGATGCAGAGCGCTTTTAAAACGGAGCAATGGAAGAACATGTCCAAGGTACCTTCTATGCCTCAACGTGAGCCGGCCTGACCAGAGTCTGCTACCTCCAGCTTCACAGTCGATGGGTGGGTGGGTGGGTGGATGGATGGGTGGATGTAGACACCACAGAACACCCACCAGCCCCCGTTGACATTCAGTATTACACGTCAGTAGTCCTGACTATTATCATTCTGTAACTACGGAAGTGACTATTCTCATTCTGCATCACTCTACAGAAGTTGTAAATATTTCTGCAACACTCTACAGAAGTCGTGACTTATCATTCTGTAACTACAGAAGTCGTGACTATTTCTACATCACTACAGAAGTTGAGACTATTATCATTCTGCATCAGACTATTTGTGACTATTCTCTACAGTAGTCCCCATCACTCAGTAGTCGTCGTGACTATTGTCTACAGTAGTCGGCGTGACTATTCTGTACAGTCGGCGTGACTATTCTCTACAGTCGTCCTGACTATTCTCTACAGTCGTCGTGACTATTCTCTACAGTCGTCCTGACTATTCTCTACAGTCGTCCTGACTATTCTCTACAGTCGTCCCCATCACTCTTATTAGTGCCTTTTGTGCCTTCAGGTCTCTGACCGTGACTATTGCTGTTGTCTGTCTGTTCAACACCCAGCACTTGAACCAATCAGGTCTGGTCTCTGGTCTCCAGACGTACAGGAGGTGACCTCCTACATCACTGCTCCTCCGTCACGTGTAGTCACGTGTTCCGTTCCCTGACAGTTGAAAGGTTTCCTCACAACCAGAAGCTCCCGTTCCGCATGGTCCACAACACCAGGGGAGGCTGACAGAGGTAGAAATTGGAGGACGGGCTCATTGTGATGCATGGAACGGAATGAGGAATGGTGTGTTTTGATACCGTTCCTGACCTGTACTCTGATTTCTACCTCGCCCAGCCTCCCCTGCACAACACACAGTCTGGGACTAACCCGGGGGGGGGGGGTCCTGCTGCACGTGATGACATCCAGATGGGCGGTCCGTGTCTTGATTTCATCCAATGAGAAAGCTGTGTTCATATCACAGTGGTGGTGTTCCAAAGCGCCTAGATTATCAGATCTCACAGCGCCTGGATTAGTGTTGGAACACCTCAGGAACCACGTCCAGATGATGTGGAGATCACCTCCGCTGGTGACTGTTCTGATTGGAGCGCTGCCACTGTCGTCTCTGGTTCTGATTGGCTCTGATTCAGACTGTACAGAGTGACAGAGGAGCCTTATGAGGCCTGAAGGTATTAGACATGAATCATAAACAAACATTTGTGTTCAAAGTACAGAAGCGTGACATGTTTTTGTTCTAGTTTAGCTTCTCTGATCGGCGGTTTCAGTCGACAGTCAGAGCAGAAACGTAACGTTGGATGAACCTGCCGTCAGAGTCTGACGAGGGAGAGTAATATATGAATTTCATCTGTTTTCAAGGGTTGTTGTTTTGTTTGAATCCATTCGTCATGTTTGTTTGTTTGTTTGTTTGTTGTTTTCCAGTGAAGGACCATACTACTGTTTTTGGAAGATTGTTTTTAAGCTCTCTCTTTTATGTGTTGGTTATAATTATGGGTTTAATAAAGTGACTTGATACTCTTGAATCGGTCTGTTATTCTTTGATTATCCTCCAGCCTCCCCTGATTTATACTCTTATTGTATTAGATTTATAATTAGAATTATTTAAATTCTCAGACACCGGGGACTTCTTTCCACGTCTAGACAGTGAAAAGTAGCATCATAGATTCTTCTTCAGTTCTTCAGTCTAGGCTACATTACGTTCTATTGCGTAATATTTATATTCTAGGACAGCACTGGTTATCGTTAAGGACTGAATTAAGTGACTTGATACTTTGGTGTGTTATTCTGGCTTTGAATGATCCATTCTCAGTCTTCTCTCTGCCTCTCAGCGTTTGACATGCATGCACGGTTCTCTGGTGTGATTACTCAATTGTTATTGAAATTATCAGACTGACCCACTTTAGCATTTCATGGAAACATCTTGTCCTCTGCTGCATGTTTACCACCGGTGCCACCCCCTCCCCCCTCTCCCTCTCCCTCTCCTCCCCCCTCCCCCCTCCCCCCTCTCCCTCTCCTCCCCCCTCCCCCCTCTCCCTCTCCTCCCCCCTCCCCCCTCCCCCTCCTCCCCCCTCTCCCTCTCCTCCCCCCTCCCCCCTCCCCCCTCTCCCCCGTCAGCTCTGAGATTCTCCCCCAACACCACACTTATGCCGAGGTCAGGTTTCTATTACTAAACCATGAACATATTGCGTTTGAGATTAGATATTATTACAGCAGTTCTCCGTTTTATTGTTGTTTACTACACCGGAGGTTGAAGGTATTTTACCCAGTTTACTGTTCCTACTGGTCTGAGAGTTTACTGTTCCTACTGGTCTGGTTTTACCCAGTTTACTGTTCCTACTGGTCTGAGAGTTTACTGTTCCTGCTGGTCTGAGAGTTTACTGTTCCTGCTGGTCTGAGAGTTTACTGTTCCTACTGGTCTGAGAGTTTACTGTTCCTACTGGTCTGAGAGGAGTCCAGCCGGAGGAATGTGAGGTGGAGTCGACTGTTGCACAACACGGTTCCTCAACAGTTCTCTTATCTGGTCCATGGATCATGTGACCAGCCCTGGTGGGGGTTGATACACAGATAGTTGCCCTCAGTAACTGTAGTGTGTGTGTGTGTGTGTGTGTGTGTGCGTGTGTGTGTGTGTGTGTGTGTGACTGTATCTCCTCACAACCAGATAGCAACTGTAAACCAACGTAGCCTCAGCTGATTAAATCAGGACGGACCAATCACCTTACAGACACACAGCGGCTACAGACCATTGTTTCTCTAGCCAGCGACCCGACTCAGACTGGGCCAGGGTGGCGTACAAGAGGTCAGACTACAGCGGACCTGTCCTTTACTCCACAGACCAGAGACATGTCCTTTACTCCACAGACCAGAGACATGTCCTTTACTCCACAGACCAGAGACATGTCCTTTACTCCACAGACCAGAGACATGTCCTTTACTCCACAGACCAGAGACATGTCCTTTACTCAACAGACCAGAGACATGTCCTTTACTCCACAGACCAGAGACATGTCTGTCCCACATAAACTCGTTTTATTATCTTATTATATTCATACATTGTATTGTTGTTGATGTGTTGAGCTGCTCTGCCTGGTATACCTCTGGTATTGTGTTGAGCTGCTCTGCCTGGTATACCTCTGGTATTGTGGAGAGCTGCTCTGCCTGGTATACCTCTGGTATTGTGGAGAGCTGCTCTGCCTGGTACCTCTGGTATTGTGGAGAGCTGCTCTGCCTGGTATACCTCTGGTATTGTGTTGAGCTGCTCTGCCTGGTATACCTCTGGTATTGTGTTGAGCTGCTCTGCCTGGTATACCTCTGGTATTGTGTTGAGCTGCTCTGCCTGGTACCTCTGGTATTGTGGAGAGCTGCTCTGCCTGGTATACCTCTGGTATTGTGTTGAGCTGCTCTGCCTGGTATACCTCTGGTATTGTGGAGAGCTGCTCTGCCTGGTATACCTCTGGTATTGTGTTGAGCTGCTCTGCCTGGTATACCTCTGGTATTGTGGAGAGCTGCTCTGCCTGGTATACCTCTGGTATTGTGGAGAGCTGCTCTGCCTGGTATACCTCTGGTATTGTGTTGCATTGTGTGCTTGTATTCAATGTAATGACAAATAAACTCCAACTTGAATTTGATGTCATGATCTGTTCCACATCACTGTGCCTTTAATCCCCTTCTTCATTCTCCAGCTGACCTCAGAGAACATGGCTGAGGTGTGTGTGTGTGTGTGTGTGTGTGTGTGTGTGTGTGTGTGTGTGTGTGTGTGTGTGTGTGTGTGTTCCTCAGAGAACATGGCTGAGGTGTGTGTGTGTGTGTGTTCCTCAGGGAACATGGCTGAGGTGTGTGTGTGTGTTCCTCAGGGAACATGGCTGAGGTGTGTGTGTCTGTGTGTGTAAACATTGACCGTCTCCCAGCAGCTGTGTGTGTAGCAGCTCAGGGCAGGGCTGTGGCAGGGCTCTGCTCCGGGCTGGACCGGGCTGAACACCTGTTAGGGTGACTGTACTGGATTAACATAATCTTGACTGAGAGCAAATCCAAGGGACTGTGTGCGTCACTCACTCACTCTCTCTCTCACTCTCTCACTCTCTCTCTCTCTCTTTCTCTGTCTTTCCCCCTCTCTCTCTGTCTTTCTCTCTCTCTCTCTCTTTCCCTCTCTCTCCCTCTCTCTCTGTCTTTCTCTCTCTCTCTCTCTCTTTCCCTCTCTCTCCCTCCCTCTCCCTCTCTCTCTGTCCCCCCCCTATCTCTCCCTGCCTCTCTCTCTCTGCTCCCCCTCCCCCTCTCTCTCTCTGTGGGATGGGACAGCTTGCCACACAGGATCTGGGTCTGAGCCGTGTACAGCTGGACCGTGTCCACAACCCAGACAGGAGAGAGGGTTGAAAAAAGGTTGTTTGGAGGGAAGGTTGAAACGTTCAGACCGCAGCAGAAAGTGTCGAGCTAATGTGATTGGTTCTCTTACGGGTCCGCTCTGGTCTCCGTGACCTTAAGCCTATTCTACAGACTGTGTTTCTATGTTACCGCCCCGCCCCCCTGAACAGGCCCCTCCTCTCAACAAAGCCTCCTCAGCCAATAGGGAGAGGAGGTCTGGATTAAACAGGAACACCACACCCTATAGAAACCAACACTAGTCTAAGTTACCAGGACAGGTATTACGGTTGTCTGCAGCTTCCATAGAGAATCATGAGACAAACCCTGCATGCTGGTCATGTGACGCAGGTGACCTCTCTCCTACTCTGGCTGTATTAACTGTGTCACCAGATGCTCAGTCAGGGATCCTCCGCCATCTTGTCCAGAGGGGTTTTGTTGGAGATGAGGGAGAGGTCAGAGGTCACAGGCTTGCCCTGGCTCTGACATGAACAGCCCTCTGTCCTTATGGGATCCTGTCTGCCTGTCTCTCTGTCTGTCTGTCTGCCTGCCTGCCTGTCTGTCTGCCTGTGTCTGTCTGTCTGCCTGTCTGTCTGTCTGCCTGCCTAAAACCTGTTTATTTTGTATTCCTATTTTCTTCAGCCCTGCTGCCTCCCCTTTTCTAACAGAACTCTCTGTCCTGGCCTGGTGTTCTAATGCCTGCGTTGTGATTCTGGTTACTCTAATCAGATTACCCAGACCCATGATCCACCACTACCACACTCCCAGCCTCTCTCCCTGCTGTTACCAGAGCTGGGAGGGCTGGGAGGACTGGGAGGACACTGGGAGGACACTGGGAGGGCTGGGAGGACTGGGAGGACACTGGTACTGTGGTTTGTCTGGATGGCTTATTACAAGGGGGGGTTGAAACCAGTTTGAATTGGTTACCCCCCCCCCCCCTCCCCTCCCCATTCCCCTCAGACACACATGCACCATACGCATGCACACACACACACACACACACACACATATGCACACACACACACACACCCTAGACTTCAACATGCGCCAAACACACACACACACACACACACACACACACACACACACACACACACACCCTAGACTTCAACATGTTGGGCCAACTTCACAAGCGAGGAATGTCTTCAAAAATACAAACACTCTACAATTACCCCGACTCTGACACCCTCCAGAACACGCCCTCCTGCTAGGAGGGTTAAGGTTAGGGCTAGGGCTAGGGCTAGGGTTAGTTAGGGCTAGGGTTAGTTTTGGTTAGGGGTGTTTAATACCATTCCTCATTCCACTTCCTTCTGTACATATTCGTTCCTTTCCCCTGATGTTCACAGTTCACAACATGGATCCTGTATATGACCAATAAACTTCTCTTCACTTGTCTTGTGTGTGTGGGTGTGCATGCGTATGTGTATGCATGTGTGTACATGTATATGCGTGTGTGTGTGTGTCTACACAGGTCTGTTTCAACATGCGTGTACACCAGACATTCAAGAGTTCAGTACCTACAGTCGTTCTGGCAGGAATGTAAAGACAAATACACAACTATTCAAATAACGACCACAGAAACACAGGACAGAGCTGGAAAAATAGACACTTTTATTCGCTTCAGGCTGTTTACATGAATCCAAAGTCTTTTCTGAGGGCATCAGTAGCGTGTCTGCAGTGAGCTGCTCCTCCAGCTGGGTCTGCTCAGGAAGGACATGTGCCATCTCATGTGTCGGGGGTTGGGGGTGGGGGGGCGGGAGGGGTTAGTGGGGCCTTGGTGCTTAACGCCACTCCTCTCTGCCGAATACTTCTCATTCCACAGCTACAAGACTTCATTACACAAGCACATGCACACACACACAGCTCTCTCTCACAGCTCACATTCAAAAACATAGAATCCTATTGAAGGCAATACATGGAGCGACTGTGTCAAAGCCCAAATACAATACTCAAATACACAAATATATATATATATATATATATATATATATATAAACTCAACCATTATTAAAACATTAATAAATGCTTACAGTCTGTTCTGGAGCTTTGGGCACTGCAGTGAATCAGGAGTGAACGTTTACCAAAGGTCAAAGCTGCCTCCTCCTTCTCCCCCCTACTGAAGATGCTCGTCTGGTCTGGTTTCACACACACACACACACAAGGACCTCAGGAATGTCCGAGCAGTCTCATTAACCCCAGTCCAAACACAGAGGTCGCTGTCAAGTCCAGGGGAGGCTGGTGGAGGTAGGAATCGGAGGACGGGCTAATGGAATGAGGAATGGTGTCAAATCTACCATTTGACACCATACTGTTCCTCATTCCGTACCATGTGTTACAATGAGCCTGTCCTCCATTTTCTACCTCCACCAGCCTCCCCTGATGTACTCCCTACAGAGCACGACCGTTAACATTCCTCTGTGCACTACCGTGTCCCCCCCCCTCTCTCTCTCAGTCCCTCTCTCTCTCCCTCTCTCTCTCAGTACCTCTCTCTCTCTCTCCCTCAGTCCCTCTCTCTCTCTCTCTCTCTCCCTCAGTCTCTCTCTCTCTTTCTCAATCCCTCTCTCTGTACTCCCCTCAGACCAAGGCAATCACTCTGGCTCCAACGCTAAACATGGCCGCCAGTCAGTCCACCAACCAGGACCCCCTACCCTAACCCACCAGAGAACGGCTTCTGTCCAACTCAATAAGAACCAATGATCAGTGGGAGGGGTCAGTGGGCAGAGTCAGTGGGGTCAGGGGTCAGGAGTCAGTGGAAGGCAAGATGTCCTGAATGGTCCAGGGAAGCTTCTGGAAGCCCTGGGCCACAAAGGTCTCCATCAGCAGCCCCACACACACCGCCAGGAGAGACAGCCTCCTACTGCTGTTTAATATGACTAGAGAGGGGGGGGGGCAGGGAGAGGAGGAGGAGGAGGGGGGGGGGGGGGGTAGAGACAGGGAGAGAAATGGTTAAAACATCTTTAAACGATGACTTTAGAAATAAGTCTAACAATCATAAAAACTTTTTTTTACAGCACAGCCAGAGTCTGTATCAAAATCTAAATCAAATCATAATAAATATCTTCTTCACCATAAAAAAAAACACTGATTTGAGAAACACTGACGTATTTAACTGTCATTGTCAAGGAACCAAACACTGCATCAGAGCAGCCAGAATCATCCAGAAACCCAACAGAGCTTTACAACATGACCTTTGACCTGTGACCCGCCACGGGGCAGACAGAGACAGGAATGCTAGTTTTAGTGCATTAAGGGATTAGACTGGGACATTGTTTGAGCTCTGGAGGGACAAACAGGGAACTCATGTTTCAGCATAACAAGGTCTGAGTGCCCAGAGCTGCCCCCTGCTGGTGGACATCTGTACTGCCAGCCAGGACCACAGCAGCTGCTGACAGTGACCCAGACCAGGCTGTGCTGGCTTGGATAGTCTGTCCCTTTCACAGGGTCGTCTCCAGCACTGACCCAGCAACGATGATGGATCAGGGGAGGCTGGTGGAGGTAGAAATCGGAGGACGGGCTCCCTGTAATGCATGGAATTCCGTCCTCCGAATTCTACCTCCAGCAGCCTCCCCTGCTATGGTGGACACCTAAAGCTCAGCTAGGCTGGGCTCTGTCGTGTGATGACATCACTGTGGTAACGGCGTGGGCTGAAGGACAGATATGATCCGTCAGACTGGAGGCGGACCTCCCTGTACCTCTGACGGAGTGCTGGTGGTGGCGGGGAGGACAGGCGACCTCGTAGATCTCTGTTTACATGTGAGTCATTCAGCAGACACTTTTATCCAAAGCGACTTACAATCAGTACATGTGTCTCAGTAAGTGAATCAACATCGGTCATCATCAGAAAACCTTGGATAAGAACAGAGTTCCATCAGCAGTTACAGTGCTGGAGGAAGGAAGAAAACAAGTTGTTTTTGGTTCTGAAAATGAATGAAGTCGTATTCTCTACTCCAGGTTTAGACTAAAAGCCTGCTGGAAGTGAATAAATCTCTATTCTACGACTCTCTCCTCTAGATAAGACTGTAGACCCCCCCCCCCCTCCCCTCCACCCCGTACCTCTGATGGCCTGGGAGTTGGACATCAGGACAAACAGCTTGATGAGGCTCAGGCAGAGCGGAGAGTAGTCGTCGTGTTCCCAGATCACGGCCGGGATGAGCAGGACTTTGCCGTAGCTGGACAGAAGAAGGGCTCTGACCAGCAGGCTGAGGTCCAGACTGAGTCCCTGGACCCTCCGGACCAGCCACAGGAAGGAGAGCACCCCCCCGGAGAACACAGCCAGCTCTGGGGACAACATGGAGTCAGTACTAGAACCCCAGGGTTCTCCCCAGGATTCTACCAGCTAAAACGCTGAATTCACAGAGGAACATCAAACGAACTTTCACTTTGTTGTTAACAGCGATGTCATTGGCAGTCAAAGATCTATCATGACTAAATATATAGTTTAATTTGCGTTGAATGGGTTTTGTTATTACTACACACACCTGAGAGTAATAACACAGTTATAGACAGGTCTAAGAGCTACTCACAGTTAGCCTGTCTGTGTGTACGTTCTTTTAGCTGCATGATTAGCTTGAACTTTGAACTTTCTCTGTGAACTATGACCTCACCGAGCATGGCCAATCCAAACATGCCGTAGAAGTCCCATTCCTTGGTGTATCTGATGATGTCAGCAGGGTCGCTGCTCAGGTCGGACCCCCGCCGCTGAGTCCACCGCAGGTACGCCTCGCACAGCAGGCAGAACACACACAGCTTCCAGTGGATCTGGGGAGGTAGAACACACACACACACACACACACACACACACACACAGACAGACACAGACACAGACACAGACACACACACACACACACACACACACACACACACACAGACACAACTTTCAGTGGATCTGAGAGGGACTCACATGACATCACACGGCAGGCAGAAAACACACAACCACACACACACAACCACACACACACACAACCACACACACACACACAACCACACACACACACAACCACACACACAACACACACACACACACACACACACACACACACACACACACACACACACACACACACACACACACCTGAGAGGACCACAGGGTCAGCTGCAGTTCAGACCAGGGTATTTCTAGCAGGCCTAAAGCATGCAGCTGTGGACTGGTCGACTTACATTCAGAGTAGTGTTGAACAGGATGTGTCTGAAAGCTTGAGCTTTACACAGAATCGCATCAATCAGAATAATGACTGGGTCATATTCAATGTACTTGTCCACAGGCTTCTGACAGGATCCCTGAAAGAAACACAGAAGGAGACACACTATCAGACCACAAACATTTCTCTAGCTGATGGTAACTTCTGACATGGTTGAACAACCACAATAACGACCACCAATACATCCACCTGATATCAAATCAAATCACAGTACAGTACAATATACTAGATACTTTAGGCAAGCAACTCCTCAACAATGCAATACTAATAATAATACTAATAATACTAATAGAAAAAGCCAATATCATAAGGTATCACAGCTAATATAAGGACACCTCATGTGAATGGTTGTTGACGGGCAGCAGAGACAGTCTATTGTTAACTCACACATATGGTTATCTTCAAGATCCCATTACTGTAATCTCTGTGCAGCTCCTGCGAGTCCTCGTTGCATTCGACACACCTAAAGACCGCTTCGGCTTCAGGTTTACCGTTCGACATCTCTGCTCGGTGTCGGTAACGGCCGGGCGACCGACGGCAACCGGCTTGTAGTAGGACCGGGACTGACTTCCGGGTGGTTTCTTTGCAGGGTATGCTGCTGGGAGTTGTAGTCGCTTGCGGTTTTGACAGGCGGTTGAGTTTCGGGGGGGCGCGGGCGGCAGGGAACTACATTACCCAGACTCCCCCCCTCACCACCTCCACATGAAACCCAACATGGCACCTGCTGGCCGGTGTGTTGTTGTGGTCGCTCTCCTCCTCCTCCTCTTCTCACCTGCGATCTTCTCCTCCGAGTACTTCTCCACCCTCACCTTCTTCAACAGCGAGCTGCCCCAGCACGGCTGCAGCTCTCCGTCGGAATGGGAGGAATACGCGGCAGACTGCGGTGAGAGGAGGTGCTGTTTTGGGAACATAGTTTTGCCACGTCCCCGCAACTCGCTGTGGAACCTAGCTAATGCTAGCTGGCTAGCCAGCTACCGTATCTCTGCACACCGCTCGTCTTCCGCAGCCGATGGCTGGAGGTTAGCGAGGGAGAGAACCGGGGAGGCAGGGGAGGGCAGGGGAGGCAGGGGAGGGAGGGGAGGACAGGGGAGGGAGGGGAGGACAGCAAAGGCCGACCGACAATAACTCAGATCGGTAGAAGTTAGCTAGCTGCATCAGTAAGTTCCCCAAAACGAAACAGTCCTGGCTGTGCTGAATATCCGCACAGCATATTAATATAGCATACGAGTGACTGAAGTGCAGTTTCTCTCTGCAGCTCTCACCTCCACACACACACACACACACACACACACACACACACACACACACACACACACACACACACACACACACACACTGTCCTGCAGGTTGTGCATCGGAATGTCATTCCCTGTTTCAAAGCGTAGACGGATACACATTGCCGAATGAATGAATGAATGAATGAATGAACCCATCTCATGCTTGTCCCATTTATGCGTTACATTCAAAGCTCCGTAGCAGTTCTGTGGTGTAATTGCTGTTTGATGTTCGTTCTGTCATTGCTCAGCGGAAGCCTCAAGCCTGCCATTATTTCTGATCCCAAAGCACTGGTATCATGATGTGTGTTTTGTTACTGTGAGCAGGGCGTAATAACTGCCACTTTTTAAAAGGGTTTATGAACCCTCCATTCCAGTGAACCCTCCAGGCCATGAACAAGATCTAACACCTAGATAAGCAATGAGGATCAGATACCAGAACTTGTCAGATCGCTGGGAAGTTACTCATCTGACACGCCCTATCCAGTTTGATCCCAATAGCAAAGTCAAATTGTGCAAATTCCCCAAACAGCTGGTTGTTTGTCAAAGAAAGAGCAGTGCAGGAAAGTTTGTTTTAAGCTGTTAGATATCTACTTTAAAAAGTTAAAATCGCTGTGCACCCTTTGCTTCCCAGTATAAGGCAGTGATAGTTTTGGGTCAGTGATGTTCTCCTCTGGGCCCGTAACTCTCATTTAGCCCTGGGGAGTGTTTCATGTGCTCAGTGGTTCTGTGTGTCTTGTCTGTGGAACACTATGGGATGAATAAAGTCAGACTTGAACTTGCTACTGTTCTGATTAAACGTGTTATTTGCTGTCTTCAGAGTCGTCCATTCTGCAGCTGGAGGACCCAGACTGCGAGGAGGGGAGCAACCCGCCATGTCAGTCTGTGTTCTCCCTCAATGCTGAGAAGATCCTGGTGAGTTCACATAGATCAGAGAGACCTCCAGATCAGACAGACCTCCAGATCAGAGAGACCTCCAGATCAGACAGACCTCCAGATCAGACAGACCTCCAGATCAGAGAGACCTCCAGATCAGACAGACCTCCAGATCAGACAGACCTCCAGATCAGACAGACCTCCAGATCAGACAGACCTCCAGATCAGACAGACCTCCAGATCAGAGACATGAGGCCCCGGCCCTTTATCTTCACCACCTTAACTGTGTGGTTTTAACCTCCGCTGAAGAGACACTGATATAGATATGGAACAGCATGATGACGTCACTGATATAGATATGGAACAGTGTGCCAGCCAGGGTGTGTCTGTGGTTCGTTACTAGTCCAGCCTGACTTGAAAGTTTGAGCGTTGCCTTTTTTGAAGTACTTAGTATTTAAAAATACTTTTTTTTTAATCTCATATTCATTATCTCCAGCAAGCGGTTTTCACATATGGCCGTATATACTGTATACACTGGGATGGTGCTGGAGATAATTGATAGGAGGTTAACAAATGGTCTCTTTAAGTTTGACTGCTGGCGCTGGACTCTTGGAATGTAACTCAGCACAGACATCAGGTTAATTAGTTTAGTTTAGTCTGACAGCATGCAGTCGAACGCCTGGCGATGAGTCAACAGCGTGAGTCTGTCACAGAGGAAGCCCTCGCTAGCGAGCTAGCTGTATGTTTGCCACCGCTGTCTGACCACTGAACCTCCATGTTGTTTTTGTTCTGCAGAGCCAAGCCAAGCTGTTCATCGAGCAGAGGAGGTTCCTCTTTCCTGTCGACAACCACAACACCAACGAGGAGCTTGGTGAGTTTGTCTGAGGCTGAAGGGAGAGTGAGGGAGTTTCAGACGTTGATGTTGTGTAGATTGCTCCATGGTTGGTTGAGAGAGAGAGACAGTAGTTTGTTGTTTATGCTGACAGCTGTGTCACCCATCTCTACCATAACTGTCAGGATGGTTCTCTTCTACTGTTGAAACCCTGCAGCTTGGGTCTTGTTGAGTTACTGAGTAAAAGCCAATCATGTGTGGTAGAGAGATTGTTGTGTGTTGTTTGTGTTGGCGACTGTCTGGTATATCTCTACTGTCTGGTATATATCTACTGTCTGGTATATATCTCTACTGTCTGGTATATATCTACTGTCTGGTATATATCTCTGCTGTCTGGTATATCTCTGCTGTCTGGTATATCTCTGCTGTCTGGTATATATCTCTGCTGTCTGGTATATATCTACTGTCTGGTATATATCTCTGCTGTCTGGTATATCTCTGCTGTCTGGTATATCTCTGCTGTCTGGTATATATCTCTGCTGTCTGGTATATATCTCTACTGTCTGGTATATCTCTCTGCTGTCTGGTATATCTCTCTACTAGTGATGCCCTGTATGTTAGTGTGTCTCATTGCTGTGTGTGTGTGTTGCAGCCATAGGATACGTCCTGATCGGTAACGGCCTCTACGATGAAGCCATCAAACACTTCTCTCTGCTGCTGCAGGTGGGTTCATCCAGAGGGAAGCTGGAGGACAGACTCTCTGCTCTGTCATCTTTAGTTTGGCCTGCAGATCTCAATCTTGTAAACAATAAGATTCTACATCTCAATGAGACTATGCTGGTAAAATAGAGATTAAATGAACAGTTTGTGAATAATGCATAGATTTTGTTTATCCGAAACTAGAGGGAGTAATCTCAAAGGTGATGCAGTGGGGGTAGAAATCGGAGGACGGGCTCATTGTAATGTATGGAACGGAATGAGGAACGGTATCAAACACCGTTCTGTTCCATGCATTACAATGAACCCGTCCTCCGATTTCTACCTCTACCAGCCTCCCCTGGTGTGATGCGATCTCCCTCTGACCATCTCTGGTTGGCCTGCTCGGTGTGTGTTCTGGTCAGAGAAGACATGTTTGTGACGGTTGTTGTTGTTGTTGTTGTGCTGTAGGGAGACCCTGAGTTGGTCAGTGCGATCTACGGCAGAGGGATAGCCTACGGGAAGAAGAGCCTGCAGGTGTGTGTGTGTGTGTGTGTTGTGTGTCGTGTAGTTGGTTAAGGTGTGTGTGTGTGTTGTGTTGTGTGTCGTGTAGTGGTTAAGGTGTGTGTGTGTGTGTGTGTTGTGTTGTGTTGTGTGTCGTGTAGTGGTTAAGGTGTGTGTGTGTTGTGTTGTATTGTGTGTTGTGTAGTTGGTTACGGTGTGTGTGTGTTATGTTGTATTGTGTGTTGTGTAGTTGGTTAAGGTGTGTGTGTGTTGTGTTGTATTGTGTGTTGTGTAGTTGGTTCAGGTGTGTGTGTGTTGTGTTGTGTTGTGTAGTTGGTTAAGGTGTGTGTGTGTCCTTTGTTGAAGGACATGAAGAATGCTGACCTGGCGTTGTACGAGCTGAGCAGAGTCATCACTCTGGAGCCCAACCGCCCCGAGGTGTACGAGCAGAGGGCTGAGGTGAGGGGGGGGTACGGGCTGAGGTGAGGGGGGGGGTACGGGCTGAGGGGGGGGGGGGGGGGGGTTACGGGCTGAGGTGGGGGGGGGGGGGGGGCTGTGTCAGCTCTTTGTGTTTGCCCTATGATTTTGAATAATACCCTATCTCTCTAGTATTCTCCTGCAGAAGCATTTGATCTCACACGCGGATGCAATCATCATTATTATGGCCTGTCAGCCCATTAATACATTTTGCTGATTCATCTTTTATATATATAAAGATGAATCAGCAAAATGTACATACATACACACACTGCACACATCTTGAATTCATATAAACCAGAAGAAATCAAAGCTTATTTGTCAGGTGAGCTGGTACTAGGAGTTTTACTTTCTTTCAAATGTAAACAAACCAGTTTAACATTGTATAAATGTAAATCTCGAAAAAGGCTGAAAGCCGATGAATTGCACGTTATGGTCCTTGAGGTTTCAAAGCTTGCAATTTAGGTGAACGCTTTCCAAGAGCAGAAACCCAAAGTGGTGCCTAAACAGTGAGTGAGAGGGAAGTGTACAAGTTAACCATGAGATGATGTCATTCAGAACACATGAAAGATTCATCCCCACAGAGGACCTTCCTTGGTACAGCACTCTGTCTCTCCTGGCTTCATGCCCTCTCCCTCTGTCTGTGACCTCCTGTCCTTTGTCTGATGTATAGAAATCTGGCTCAAACATGACTAATGCATTAGTTGATTAATTATCTTTCCTGTGTGTGTGTGTGTGTGTGTGTGTGTGTAGATCCTGTCTCCCCTGGGCAGGATCAGCGAGGCCCTGAGTGACCTGTCCAAGGCCATCCAGCTGCAGCCCTCTGCCCGCCTCTACAGACACAGAGGGACCCTGCTCTTCATCTCAGAGGTCAGAGCGCCCATGTGACCCTCGGGGTTCCAACCTACTGTAATAGCCTGCTGAGCAAAAGCCCGCTGAGTCATCCAAATCACACCTAGCACCCTGCAGTTGTGCACCCACACACACACACACACACACCCACACACATCTCCTGTGTTAGCCTAATGCTAACGCCTTGTCCTTCCATCAGGATTATGTGGCAGCGATGGAGGACTTCCAGCAGTCTCTGGACCTGAAGAAGAACCAGCCCATCGCCATGCTGTACAAAGGCCTGACCTTCTTCCACAGGGGGATGCTCAAGGTAGGGAGTCTGAGGAGGAAGGGAGTCTGAGGAGGAAGGAAGGGAGTCTGAGGAGGAAGGGAGTCTGAGGAGGAAGGGAGTCTGAGGAGGAAGGAAGGGAGTCTGAGGAGGAAGGAAGGGAGTCTGAGGAGGTAGGGAGTCTGAGGAGGAAGGGAGAGAGATAGGAGGAAGCCAGGGTTCTCCCCAAAGAATGGAGGAGTGAAACGCCACGCTGTGAACTTGGCAGCGCCACAACAGAAACATTACAAGGCAAATTAAACGATATATTTAGTGATGATAGACCAACGATCTTTGATCGCCAACGCCAGGTATTTTCGGCGCATTTTGACATGAAGAAACGCAAGTCGGGTTTTGATGATGCAATCCAGTGCCACGCTGTTCAAACATCCTGGGGAGAACCCTGAAAGCTGTACGGTGTCTTCTGATCTGTATAACGCCTACGTGTGTGTGTGTGTGTGTGTGTGTGTGTGTGTGTGTGTGTGTGTGTTCTTGTCTCCATGTAGGAAGCCATTGAAACATTCAAAGAAGCCCTGAAGCTAAAATCAGACTTCATAGATGCTTATAAAAGCCTCGGACAGGCCTACAGGTACTGTGTGTGTGTGTGTGTGTGTCTGACTGACTGTCTGACTGACTGACTGTGTGTGTGTCTGACTGTGTTTGTGTGTCTCTCTCTGACTCCGTGTGTGTGTGTGTGTGTGTGTGTGTGTCTGTCTGTCTGTGTCTGTGTCTGTGTGTGTCTCTCTGACTGTGTGTGTGTGTATGTATGTCTGTGTGTGTGTGTCTGTGTCTGTGTTTGTGTGTGTCTCTCTGACTGTGTGTGTGTGTCTCTCTGACTCGTGTGTGTGTGTGTGTGTGTGCAGGGAGCTGGGGGACTTTGAGGCAGCGATGGAGAGCTTCCAGAAGGCTCTGATGTTGAATCAGAACCACATCCAGTCTCTGCAGCTGAGAGGCATGATGCTCTATCACCACGGCAACCTGCAGGAAGCCATCGGAAACTTCAAGGTACCGACCAATCACACCCTGCTCCCCAGGGCTGCGTCTCAAACCACACCCTGCTCCCCAGGGCCGCGTCTCAAACCACACCCTGCTCCCCAGGGCCGCGTCTCAAACCACACCCTGCTCCCCAGGGCTGCGTCTCAAACCACACCCTGCTCCCCAGGGCCGCGTCTCAAACCACACCCTACTGCCTCCAGCTCTTCTAAACCACACCCTACTGCCTCCAGCTCTTCTAAACCACACCCTACTGCCTCCAGCTCTTCTAAACCACACCTCACTGCCTCCAGCTCTTCTAAACCACACCCTACTCCGTCCAGCTCTTCTAAACCACACCCTACTGCCTCCAGCTCTTCTAAATGACTCACCTACAGAGGACACTCCCTTGGACCAGAGCCCACATTTCTGGCCCAAAAGTACACAAGGCCCCGCCCCTTTATCTTCACCACCTTAACTGTGTGGTTTTAACCTCCGCTGAAGAGACACTGATATAGATATGGAACAGCATGATGACATCACTGATATAGATATGGAACAGCATGATGACATCACAGCGCATCCCGTGTCTCTTTGGTTGGTTACTGGTCCTAACGTCAACAAAGGCAACGCTCAAACCTTAAAGAGACACCGCACCATTCCCCCCCCCCCCCCAAAAGTGTGTGTAAATACAGTGTGTGTGTGTGTGTGTATATGAGAGAGAGAGAGAGTGTGTGTGTATGCATGGGTGTGTGTGAATGAGAGAGAGTGAGTGAGTGCGTGCGTGCGCGCGTGTGTGTGTGTGTGTGTGTGTGTGTGTGTGTGTGTTAACGTTGTGGTCTCTCCTCCAGCGGTGTCTTCAGTTGGAGCCCTACAACGAGGTGTGTCAGTACATGAAGGGTCTGAGTCACGTGGCCATGGGTCAGTTCTACGAGGGCATCAAGGCCCAGACCAAGGTCATGCTCAACGACCCGCTCCTGGGACAGAAGGCCAGCTCCGAGTACCTCAAAGTCAAATACCTCCGAGGTCAGAGGACGCCACCTACCCTGAATCCCAAATTAACCCTGAGACCCTGACCCCTAGACCTTAACCCCTAGACCTTAACCCCTAGGCCCTAACCCCTAGGCCCTAACCCCTAGGCCCTAACCCCTAGGCCCTAACCCCTGAGGCACTCTTATAGATCTCAGAGGCTTGGAGAGGTGTGAGCAATGTGGTTTTGATCTAATATTGCCCTCTGATTGGCTAGAAATTGGAAGTTGAAATAAAGGTTAAATAAACTAATCTAAAAGGCTTGGGGTTGATTTGGAATTCAGCATTGATGACCTCCTACCTTCTCAACTTGAATCCCCTCCTCCACATGGTTTAACCTCTCTGTTACCTTCATGGTTTAACCTCTCTGTTACCTTCATGGTTTAACCTCTCTGTTACCTTCATGGTTTAACCTCTCTGTTACCTTCCCTGTTCCTCTCCTCAGAGTACTCTCGTTACCTGCACTCCCACCTGGACCTGGCCGTAGCGGAGTACAACCTGGACCAGGACCTGCCCGGGACCTTCAAGAACCACTGGGCCAAGAACCTGCCCTTCCTGATCGAGGACTACGAGGAGCAACCGGGCCTGCAGCCCCACATCAAGTCAGTCCCCACCGGGCACCACCACCACCACAACAACAACAACAACAACCACAACAACCACCACCACAACAACAACCACAACAACAACCACCACCACAACAACAACCACAACCACAACAACAACCACAACAACCACCACCATCACCACAACAACCACCACCACAACAACCACAACAACCACCACCACAACAACCACAACAACCACAACAACAACCACAACAACAACCACAACCACCACAACCACAACAACAGTAGCGGTAGGAGTACACAGTGCACAGGAGGCTGGTGGAAGTAGGAATCGGAGGACAGGTTCATTGTAATGCATGGAATGGAATGAGGAATGGTATCAAAACACACTCAGACGACATTCTCTGACGCACTGATTGAAGCACCCTCTCCCCCTACCCTGCCCCCACCTGCCCCAAACATACCCTGCCCTCCTCCTCTCTGACCGTCCCTCTCCTCCTCTCTCTCCTTCTCTCTCCTCCTCCTCTCTCTCACCTTCTCTCACCTTCTCTCCTCCTCCTTCTCTCTCCTCCTCCTCTCTCTCACCTTTCCTCTCCTCCACTCTCTCACCTTCTCTCTCCTACTCCTCTCTCTCACTGTCCCTCTCCTCCTCCTCTCTCTTCTCTCCTCCTCCTCTCTCTTCTCTCCTCCTCTCCTCCTCTCTCACCTGGCCTCTCCTCCTCCTCCTCCCTCTCCTCCTCCTCTCTCTCCTCCTCACCTCCCACAGGGACGTTCTACCTCAGAACTTTGAGAGCTACACCTCGGAGGTCCAGAGGCTCATCTGCACGGCTGACCACCTTGGGGCGCTGATGCAGTACAACACGCCTGGCTTCCTGCCAAACCGCAGGATACACAGAGGTACGCTGTTCTCTACCACGCCTTCTAACTGTTCACTGTTCTCTACCACGCCTTCTAACTGTTCACTGTTCTCTACCACGCCTTCTAACTGTTCACTGTTCTCTACCACACCTTCTAACTGTTCACTGTTCTCTACCACGCCTTCTAACTGTTCACTGTTCTCTACCACACCTTCTAACTGTTCACTGTTCTCTACCACGCCTTCTAACTGTTCACTGTTCTCTAGGAGGTGTTATAACTGCTCACTGTTATCTAGGACGTGTTATAACTGTTCACTGTCCTCTACGACACCTTTTAACTGTTCACTGGACGTGTTATGACTGTTCACTGTTCAGTATGATGCCTTATAACAGTTCACTGTTCTCTAGAATGTGTTATAACTGTTCCCTGTTCTCTATTGTGTGTGTGTGTGTGTGTGTGTGTGTGTGTGTGTGTGTGTGTGTGTGTGTGTGTGTGTGTGTGTGTGTGTGTGTGTGTGTGTCCTCCCCCCAGCCATGGGCATGGCCACCCTGGAGGTGATGCAGGCCATGCAGAGGACGTGGAGTAACTCCAAGGTCAGGGTGAACGGGAAGACCAGGCAGATGCAGTGGAGAGACATGTTTGATATGGCCGTCAAATGGAGGAGGTGAGGGAGGGAGAGAGGGGGGGGGGGGGGGAGTCTGTGGGGCTTGGTATGTGTTCACGTCATAAGTCATCGTTCCCCCCCCCCCCCCCCCCCCCCATGTGTGTAGGATTGCAGATCCAGACCAGCCAGTTCTATGGTTGGATCAGATGCCAGCCAGAAGTCTGAGTCGAGGGTTCAACAACCATATCAACCTCATCAGGTACACACACACACACACACACACACGCACACACACACACACACACGCACATGCACTACTAGCCCACATCACAGTGGCCTTGTAAAGAATATCGTGTACAGTCACTGGGGATTGATTTTCCTAATCCATGTTGATCTTTAGTCCATTTCAGGCCATTTCAGTGATTCACTGACACTGTCTGTCAGAGGATTAACTGGTTCTGTCAGGTTTGGTTAAATGTCAGTATGTGTTTTAAACGTCTTACATGTCCAGTTTGTCTCCTTTCTCCACAGAGGACAGATCATCAACATACGCTACTTGGCCTACTTTGACAACATTCTCAACTTCATCAAAGACAGAATATTGGTTTACCATGGGTAGGTCCTCACAGGAAACCACACACACACACACCTCTTAGATAAGGTCTGACGTGTTCACACACACACACAGGAAACAGGAAATGGAAGAAAGAGCGCCATCTCCATGGTAGAATGTAAGAAAATCACACTTCCAGGCTGACATGGAGGTGACAGCAGTGGAGACACAGACTGCATGGTTTAATAATAAATATGATTCATGATTATTAAAACAAGACATCTCCACCTGTAAGAACGGCTTTGGATAAAAGATCAAATATTTCTCCAACCTCAAAAACCTCAAATCTCTCATGTTTCCTTCCCCTTTAAAGACAACAGTCACATGAATCACGATACTCTACCTGAGTATTTCTCTCTCTCCCTGTCTCTTTCTCCCTCTCTCTCCCTGTCTCTCTCTCTCTCTCTCTGTCCTGTGCATCAAAGACAGAGTATTGTGTTACCGCGGGTTACCACACGTAAATGAAGAAAGCACATATCGTCTTTCATAGAAAGATACAGTAGCTTCCACTTGAATGGACTGTGTATTAGAGTTGATATGATGTGTGTGTGTGTGTGTGTGTGCAGGGCCTATAACCCCAGAGGGCTGCTGGAGGTCAGACAGGCTCTGGAGAACGTCAACAAGGTGGAGGATCTGCTGCCTATCATGAAGGTAATAAACAAGAACACACTGATGGAGGGAAGGAGGGACTAACCTCTCTCTAATCTCTCTCTATCTCTCTCTGTCGATCTCTCTCTCTCTCTCTCTCTCTTTAAGTCTCTCTTTAAGTCTCTCTCTCTCTGTCTCCTAACAGCAGAGTGAGATATAGTAGTATGCTATGCTAGTAGTTTATTATTATTATTATTTTAAGGGGTGATCCAATAGGATGATGTGTGTGTGTGTGTGTGTGTGTGTTTGTCGTGTGAAGCAGTTTAACAGTAAAACCAGAGACGGTTTCACCGTCAACTCCAAGGTCCCCAGCATCAAAGACCCCGGGAAGGAACACGATGGATTCACCATCACCATCACAGGAGACAGGTGTGTCTCACCCTGACCCCTAACCCCTGACCCCTAACCCTAACGCATCACAGAAGACAGGCCTGTCTGACCCCTAACCCCTGACCCTAACCCATCACTGGAGACAGGTCTGTCTAACCCTGAGCCTAACCTCTAGCCCTGACCCTGACCTGACCTGGCCCTAACCCATGAGTGTGTGTGTGTTGTAGAGTGGGGAACATGCTGTTCTCTGTGGAGACCCAGACCACGGAGGAGAGGACCCAGCTGTACCAGTCTGAGATCGAGGCCCTCTACAAAGACCTCACCGCCAAGGGGAAGGCTCTGATGCTCTCTACTGAACTAGGGGTAAGACCTCTCTCTCTCTGTCTCTGTGTGTGACTCATACACACAAACACACACACACACTGTACGCACACACACGCACACACACACACACACTTTCCTCTTCTCTGTCTCAGAGTGTCAGTATTGGCTTCCAGCTGTGTGATTTAATCAAAATGTTGACTTTTTGCATCTCTACTGATGATGCAACACACAAACACCCCGACACGCACACACACACACACACACACACACACACACACACACACACACACACACACACACACACACACACACACACACCGAGACGCCCTCAGTGTTTTAATGAGTGATCACCTCCCAACCCCTGGTGTCGACAGCCGGCTGTTCCGTCAGAGGCCCCCCAGCCTGCTAGTGTCTCCACTGGATGATGATGATGATGATGATAATGATGATGAAGATGTCAATGTGTGTGTGTGTGTGTGTGTGTGTGTCCCTCTCAGGATGCAGATGCTGTGTGTAATCTGATACTCTCGCTGGTCTACTACTTCTGCAACCTGATGCCTCTCTCCAGGGGCTCCAGGTAAGGCCCGGCCTAGGGTCCGAATGTCCTAGGGTCCTAATGTCCTAGGGTTAGGGTTAGCCCTAATCCTAACCCATTCACACACAGGCTCTGTTCCATGCTTCAGACAGGCATCCTCCCTCGACTATTGCTTGTAGCAACGCCAGATCTGATGTGATGGGACAGGTCAAAGCAAGCTTCCCCACAGCGGTGCCGTGACCCACCCAGTCACCTCAGATCAGTGGGAAGGGAAGGACACTGTCAGAGTATTAACCCATTTGTGCCGGATGCTGCGTTACGCACATTTGAATTTGCCGCCAGTTGCTGCGTAGCGCAGCATTTTTGATTTGTCGTAATTTTCATGAGTGCAGCATATAATGCACTGTCATTGGTTCAAATACACCTGAGGTGGGTCTTGTTGATTTTTTAAAACCACGTGAGCACCCAAATGTCGTGTAAATTCAAATGTGCGCAACGCAGCAACCGGCGGTAGATGTTGCGCGGCAGTCGGCACAAATGGGTTAAACGGGGCCACGGCTTTTCTGAGTCATCTTTCCAGACAGCTCTTCATACTGGGTCATGTCCCTGAATGATGATGTCATGGATATACTGTCTCTGAAGTCGTAGAAAGAAGTAGAAGAAGACTGTTTATTTGACTGTCTGTTGAAGTTGAGAAATGCTGGTTTCATTTCCTCAGATTGACGTTCCCGTCTCTGCTCCCAGAGTAACATACTCACTACCCTGCTGTTCCTACACTTTGATTGACCCATGTTAATGTATTCATTTGTTAATGTATTAATTTATTAAATTATTAATGTATTAATGTATTAATTGCATCGTGTGTTCCCAGTGTTGTGGCGTACTCGGTTGTTATGGGAGCACTAATGGCCAGTGGGAAGGAGGTGATTGGTCGGATCCCCAAAGGGAAGGTAATACTATTGGACCAGACTGGTTCCGATGCGTTATGACTCTCTGAATCTGGACTATATTAGCCAGCTGGTACCAGATCACTGTTTTGCTTTCCAATCCAATTGTTTCCCCAGTTGCAGTTTTGTAATAGTGTGTCAGAGTCCAGTTTATACAACATATTCTAGAATACCATGTCTGTGGTGTCTGTTCTGTCTGTGGTGTTAAACCTCTCTCTCTCCTCTCTCCTCTCTCTCCTCTCTCCTCTCTCTCTCTCTCTCTCTCTCTCTCTCTCCTCTCTCTCTCTCTCCTCCCTCTCTCCTCTCTCTCTCTCTCCTCTCTCTCTCCTCCGTGGTGATGTGTGTCCAGCTGGTGGACTTTGAAGCCATGACCACGCCCAGTCCTGACAGCTTCAGCAGAACAGCCAAGAGCTGGATGAACTTAAAGAGGTGAGGAAATATACATGACTTTAGACAGGACTAACCCTAACCCTAACTAACACACTTTAGACAGGACTAACCCTAACTAACACACTATAGACAGACTCTAATGGCATCAACTAACAGATGTTTACACTGACAAAGCAGCACAAACAATCACATATTCTCTCTCTCTCTCTCTCTCTCTCTCTCTCTCCCCCCAGTCTACCAGGCTGGTACCAGAACCTCCCATCGGTAGCAGAGACCTTCCCCACGACTAGAACCATGATAGAGGTCCTGAACACAGACTCCACCAATCACTGTCCAAAGAAGTCCTAGCCCACCTTGACTGAACACGGCCTCTCCCCCTCAGCCCCACATCAACCCCTAGCCCCTGAACACTCTGCCCTACATCCTAGGCACTAAGCACTAGATCTGACCAAAATAATTGGATAGGTGTAAGGCAGAGGAGGCTGGTGGAGGTAGAAATCGGAGGACGGGCTCTTTGTAATGCACGGAATGGTATCAAACACGTGTGATTGACACCGTACCTCGTTTTAATCCATGTATTACAATGAGCCCGTCCTCCGATTTTTCTCCCTCCGCCAGCCTCCCCTGGCCTGCAGGTAGACCCAGGTTCTATCCAATCCTCTCAGATCTGAGTGTTGGGGCTGAGTGTTGATTCTGTACAGGGCCTCCCCCCCTCCCCCCCCCCCCCCCCCCCCCCCCCATTGGCTAACTGGCCTAGCTCAACCCACCCTCCAAAGCACAAGTTCTGACTGAAATGTGATTGTGAGCGCCCGTGTGTAGTGCAGCTGAATGGCCCTGTGCACAGTACAGTGTACAATACCAGTAATTCTAACACGTTGCCAGTGTTCCTGGTACATAAAGGATTGGTGATCTAAGAAACTTAAAGGTGCAGTACGTAGTTTTGCGCGTTGTTGTCCCCTGCTGGCCACACAGAAAATGTGCTTATGCTACGTTTTCTAATAGCGCCAAAAATGGGCATATTCTTGTAAACAAACCAAATGTGAAAATGGCTCGTAGAGGCCAGTGTCCTACCCGACCCTAACCCTAACCCGACCCTAACCCTAACACAGCGCTCTTCACTGTACGTCCTTTGTGATGTGATCTCATTCCGGTTTATAATTGATGACTATTTTAAAACTGAAATCTACATACTGGACCTTTTAAGTTAGTTAATACAAGAGATGATGATCTCTGGATTGTGATTGGCACTTTATTCTAGAGTAATATATTTTTAAAACCCCCCCAATGTTACTATTACCATGGTAGCCCCCCAGGAGCTGAAGAGTTTTATTTGCCATGTTTACGAAAAAACTGTCTCAGTCTTTGAGCAGTGAGGGAGGTGGGGGAGGCAGAGAGAGAGAGAGAGGGAGGTGGGTGAGGCGGAGATTTCAAGACTGAGAAAAACAGAACCTATCCTTCAGGGCTTTTCAATTCCACATGAGATACTTGAACATTTAGAAGAAAAAATAAGTCAAGCAATCGTTTTTATTTCAGACAATTGTTTTTAACTTTGTTTTGACCAATGGGGGGGCGGGGCGAATGAGGATGGGATGGGATGATTGGTTGTTGCACTCGTTTTTGGAGGGAAAGGCAAGCACACAACATTACGTCGTCATTATGACATCATTATGACGTCATTCCTCTGGTCTTCCATCTGTGATTTCATTGGTGCGTTTCTCAGACGGCGCCCGAGACACGATGTATCTTTGACCGCAGCCCAGAGTTCTCTTCCTAGCGGGGGAGGCTGGCGGAGGTAGAAATCGGAGGACTGGCTCGTTGTAATGAATGGTATATGGAAAGTGTTTGATGCCATTCCCTATTCTGTTCCACGCATTACAACGAGCCCGTCCTCCGATTTCTACCTCCACACGCCTCCCAGGCTTCCTAGTCTCTTCTGACTAAAGCCAGAACGGTGGCTCTGGTCAGAACCAGCAGGGTCCATCTGGGGACAGCGGTCTTCTGAGATTTGCCCTTTTTTTTTTCTTTTTTTTTTTTTTCTTTCTTCCGTTGTGAGTTGGACTGATCTGACGTTGGTCCACCGTCTCCACAGCAGAGCAGCGTTCAGGGGTACAAATGGGAGGTTTGTTCAGATGTTCCTCCTCTAAGGAGCCTCTGACCCGTTACTGTGAATAGAAACACACAGCGGTTCGGTTCCAAAAGCCGCTGTTGAATACGACCATTTAGAATGCATCAGTGGAGGTAGAAATCGGAGGACGGGGCTCATAGTAATGCATGGGACACGTGTGTTTGATACCATTCCTCATTCCGTTCCATGCATTACTATGAGCCCCGTCCTCCGATTTCTACCTCCCCCAGCCTCCCCTGGAGCGCTTGCACATGTTGCTTAATTCTGAAGCGTTAGTGTGGTTATTGGAGCTGAACCGATGTGCATCACCGGGTCCTTTCTGAGTAAACTGGAGATCTCTGTCTTTTAGAGGACCCAAATGAAACAAAAACCAACTGCAGTTGAAGTTTTCTGCATTCTTTCATTCTTTTTTTTTCTTTTCTTTTCTTTTTTTTTGGGAAGAACTACTGTTTTATCATTTTGCATTTTATGTATCCATATCATTGTGATGCTGACTGTGTGTTTGGGGTTTTGCACTGCTGGGTGAATTGTGTGTTAAAGTGCTACGGTGGACTTTTAAAGCCAGGCGGACGTCCCATCTTGAAGTACGAAAAAAAAAAAAAAAAAAAAAACTTGAAGGAAGAAAAATCTTTTGAGATTTTTTGGGACTTGGGATAATGAGTGGTCAATAAAATTGGTTGACAAATGATGAGTCGTCTGTTTGTTTGTGGTCATTTGTGGTCAGTTGAGGCTTTGTAGTGATGGACAGTGTTGGAATACAGACCTGTGTGTCTGATAACGTGTGCTGTTTCTAAGACTTGGGACTGGCGTCTCTCACAGGGGAGGCTGGTGGAGGTAGAAATCGGAGGACGGGCTCATTGTAATGCATGTTTATTAGGACGTTGCTGTCCTGTTGTTTCACACATTGGTGCCATAGACATACTAAGGAGAAGAGATGCGGAGAGGAGGCATAGCTACTAGCTAACTAGCTAGCCAATATAAGACATGCTTTATTATCCTGGACTTGAGGGTCGTGTGTGTATTGGTATCTGTCTGTCTGTATGAGTGTTGAGGGTATTACCGCAACCACTAACCCATGCCCTGTTTCACTTACCGGCTGGTGGTCAGACACCGTCACATGACGTCGGCCTGCACACCAGAGACACTCCTGCGACACCTGGTGGTCAGAATAACACAGTACAGCACAGGACAAACGAGGCGCGTTAGAGAGCCAGCTGGTAGCTATTCTGACCACCAGGTGTCGCAGGAGTGTCTCTGGTGTGCAGGCCGACGTCATGTGACGGTGTCTGACCACCAGCCGGTAAGTGAAACGGCATGGGTTACCGGTCGCGGTAGTGTGCTCCAGGAGATTGTATCAGACAGCCAGACAGACTTCACCTCCCGGCCGAGGCAGACATGGCCCAGGGTGCCAGCGAGGCGGAGACCCTCACAGACGCGTTGAAACTGTTGATCGACTTGGGGAAGGTCCTCCTGGGAAACGGAAAGCAAGAGGCGGAAGGTTAGTGATGTTTATCCAGGGATCTATTTGATCACCTAACTTTACATAGTTCACTCAGGAGCAATGACACATAACATCAACTGTTAACACACTACTTTGCCAGCTACGGTATTTTTCACGGGGTTGTTATTCATTCATCAGTGAATGTGTTCATTCATCAGTGGATCAGCTGTCGGACCTGTGTTTAAAGAAGGAGAGGGTGATCTGGGGGATTAATTGTAGCAGCTCTAAGCCTTGTCATGCCTCTTTGCCAACTCTGGAAGTTGCACAAATAACTGCTTTGTTGCCCCATCCCATCCCACCCCAGCTTCCCTTCAAGACTACGTCCCGAATAAAATAACCACCCTGTTCGGGCTGATGACCGCAGCTTCCAACTTCTACAAAGAGTGGGTACAGTATGAAACGGCAGTTTGGTTGTTCTTGGAGAAGTTTCTCTCCATCGTTGGAGAGACACAGAGTTAAAGTCCATTCAGTCCAACTCTAATGAATAGTATATTCTGTTTTCGTGTCTTAGTATCGGGGTGAAGAAGAGGAGTGAGGCGGAAGCTCTGTGGAAGAAGTCTTACCAGTAAGTTCCTTGACAATGCAGCATACAATACAAATACGCAGTATTGAGGGAGGACAAGACAATACGTGACAGTGCAAGATAAGTGAGACGGTTGGACAGTGACGATTGTTGGGGACACAAGATAGTAGTTGATTGAAGTAGTTCAGTGGAATGTCAATATTTGCACTGTGCCGTTGGTGTAAGAGGTGTTGTTAAAGTGACTGCGAGTAGAGTCCATTCTGTGGACTCGCAAGTCTTATGTAAAAGCTCCAGTTTTTCTTAATGTTTTTAATATTGTGGTGTTGCACTGTTAACTGTTATCGTTTGATCGTTGCGTTGTTGAAGAGTTGCTTACCCTAAAGCATTTCATTATATGGTATCTTGTATGTTGTGTAAATGACTATTACAATTAGATTTTATTATATATTTTAACGTAACTAAAAAGATATTAAAACGACTTTTCTCTCCCCTTAACCTCTACCAGCCATGCCAGCGTGAGAGAGCAAGTGGATGAGCTGCTGCAATTGGAGGTTGTGTGTGTGTGTGTGTGTGTGTGTGTGTGTGTGTGTGTGTGTGTGTGTGTGTGTGTGTGTGTGTGTGTGTAGATATCACTGGTTACCTCTACACAACGACTCATTGTTATCTGGTAATATAAGATGCTTTATTATACAGGAAATGTCCTGGACTTGAGGGTAATGTGTGTAATTAGTGTGTGTGTGTGTGTGTGTGTGTGTTGGTATCAGTGTCTTGAGGGTAAAGACTGATGGAGATGTAATAGAGATGGGGATGTTTTGTGTGTGTGTGTGTGTGTGTGTGTGTGTGTGTGTGTGTGTGTGTGTGTACTGGTATCTGTGTGTGTGTGTGTGTGTGTGTACTGATATCTGTGGTGTGTGTGTGTGTGTACTGGTATCTATCTGTGTGTGTGGTTGTGTGTGTGTGTGTGTGTGGTTGTGTGTGTGTGTGTCTATCAGTGTGTTTATCTGTGTGTGTGTGGTTGTGTGTGTGTGTGTGGTTGTGTGTGTGTGTGTGTCTATCAGTGTGTTTATCTGTGTGTGTGTGTGTAGTTGTGTGTGTGTGTGTCTATCAGTGTGTTTATCTGTGTGTGTGGTTGTGTGTGTGTGTGTCTGGTTGTGTGTGTGTGTGTCTATCAGTGTGTTTATCTGTGTGTGTGTGTGTAGTTGTGTGTGTGTGTGTCTATCAGTGTGTTTATCTGTGTGTGTGTGTGTGTGTAGTTGTGTGTGTCTATCAGTGTGTTTATCTGTGTGTCTGTGTGTGTTCCCCAGGGTGAGTGGGATGCGTTTCTGCATCATCTGGACGCTGGGCTGAAGACGACGGACACACAGCTGACAGGAGGGCAGAGGGCCCACAGTCTGAGTGCTGCTACTGCCCTCACTGACGCCAGGACCGGGGAGTGAGTCCACACACACACACACACACACACACACACACACACACACACACACACACACACAGTCTGAGTGCTGCTACTGCCCTCACTGACGCCAGGACCGGGGAGTGAGTCCACACACACACACACACACACACACACACACACACACACACACACACAGTCTGAGTGCTGCTACTGCCCTCACTGAGGCCAGGACCGGGGAGTGAGTCCACACACACACACACACACACACACACACAGTCTGAGTGCTGCTAGCTGTACAAATACAGCTGCTGTCAGCTCAGTGCTGGTACATGATTGTAAGAGTTTGGTATTCCATTGTGGTAAACCTGCCTGGCCCCAGATATGTCTGCTTCAGGCAGCTGCTATGAGTAGCTATTGTTGTCTGATACCTCATGCTATCTCAGAGTCCTTAGGTGTTGGCTGAGGAATCCAGATCTGGAGCCTGGCCAGGGTTAAGCTGATGGTGGTTTCTCAGGGGAGGCTGGTGGAGGTAGAAATCGAAGGACAGGCTCATTGTAATGCATGGAATGAAGAATGGTATCAATTTCTACCTCCACTGGTCGTCACAGGGCACAAGGAAATTGATAACAGTGTTACAAAGTGCTTTAGAAATACAGTAGATAAAACAGATATGCAAATAGAAGCAGAAACAGTGAAACACAACACATTAAAGAGAATAAGGGCAGTATCAATTAACATGATGCCAAAATGGAGCCTTGTGGCACACCAAAGGAACAGACACACCTTCCCAGACCAACAGACCTGTCTGTCTGAGAGGTAGGAGAACCATTTTAAGGCAGTGTCTGTAATCCCAACGCAATATCTATCGCGGTTCATTAAAATGTAAAGCACAGTCAGTAAAAAGAACAACAAACATAGTTAAACATTAAAAGCAAGTTTAGAAAGATGGGTTCTGAGGGATGGTTTGAAGGAAGAGAGCGTGGTGGATTATTTGATGTGGTTTGGGAGAGTGTTGCACAGTCAGTAAAAAGAACAATAAAAATAGCTAAAGATTCTAAGCAAACACTGTGTTGTGGTTCCAGGGTGGTGACTCTGGGCCAGTACTTTGGGAAAGGAGAGAAGTTACTGCTGGTTCTGATCCGACACTACGGATGACTACCGTGACGAGACCACCTGACTGTGCTGGAGACCAATCAGGTACGTCCACCTGAGAGGAGCACCTGCTCACCCTGGAACTCGCAAGTGTCCCTTCGGTTTTACTGTGTGGAGGGCCTGGAGGATTTCCTGACCATGGTTATAGCACTCGAGGCCTAGTTATAGGAAGAGCTTCAGGCCCAAACTAGGTGTGTTCTGATGTGGGCAGCACAGACTGTGTGTGTGTGTGTGTGTGTGTGTGTGTGTGTGTGTGTGTGTGCGTGTGTGTGTGCGTGTGTGTGTGCGTGTGTGTGTGCGTGTGTGTGTGCGTGTGCGTGTGTGTACGTGTGTGTTATGTTCTGTGGTTGTGTTGTGTGTGTATATGCTGGAGATGCTGGTGGAGGTAGGAATCGGAGGACGGGCTCATTGTAATGCACGGAATGGAATGAGGAATGGTATCAAACACTGTGTGTCCTCCGATGTCTACCTCCACCAGCCTCTACTGTGTGTCTGAACTGTGGTCATGTGGTCCAGGGTCTCCTAGACGCTCAGTCAGCGCGGGTCTTGGTGGTGGCGTTCGGCTCTCTGGAGGGGGCGGGGCTTTGGCTGGAGCAGACAGGCTGCAAGTACGACCTGCTGCTAGACCCAGAGAGGAAGGTGAGAACCTTGTAGACTCTGTTAGACCTGCTGCTGGACCCAGAGAGGAAGATGAGAACCTTGTAGAGTCTACTACTGATCAGAGTGGAGGGAGTCATGCTATCTTCTTAAGACAGTGGGCCATCTCTATAAAGGTCCTACCATAGCTCTCCTGCTGCAGGCTATGACTGGGCATACTACCGAGAGACACAAACGTGTGTGTGTGTGTGTGTGTGTGTGTGTGTGTGTGTGTGGCAGATCTACAGGACGTTTGGCCTGGGCTCGTCGTACGCTAAGGTGATGAAGTTCAGCATTCTGCTGGAGTATGGAGAGTACGTAGTCATCGACCGCGGCTTCCCCGACATCCCCCACCGCCTCCTGGAGGACATCTACCAGGTAGGGCTGAGGCCAGGGGAGGCTGCTGGAGGCCAGGGGAGGCTGGGGGAGGTAGAACACCAGGGGAGGCTGGTGGAGGTGGAAATCGGAGAATGGGCTCATTGTAATGCATGGAACGGAATGAGGAACATGTTCAATACCATTCCTCATTCCATTCCATGCATTACAATTATCCCTTCCTCCGATTTCTACCTCCACCAGCCTCCACTGTCTGAGCTAAAACAGAAAAGATTAATACTATTTCCCCTAGACAACATGGTGTAATTAAACCACAGTAACAGTGGTGGAAACCCCCATTCTAATAACGTTGTTGATTGAATCTGATTGCAGTTGGGCGGTAACTTCATCCTGGATGAGGGCGGCAGAGTTATCTTCTCTCATCCCTGTAAGACGCCCATGGACAGGCCAGGCGTGGCAGACATGGTGGCAGCTATGGCCTCTGGGGTCTCGGCCAATTTGTAGTCAGATAAGAGTCCCTGTGTCCCAAATCAACCCCTAGACACTGGACCCTAGACCCTAGGAACTAGACCCTAGACCCTAGGAACTAGACCCTAGACGCTAGCAACTAGACCCTAGACCCTAGACCCTAGGAACTAGACCCTAGGCAGGTGGTTTAGGGGGTAGGATTCAGGGTGTAGGGTTTAGGGGGTAGGATTCAGGGTGTAGGGTTTAGGGCCTAGTGGTTTAGGGGGTAGGATTCAGGGTGTAGGGGGTAGGGTTTAGGGGGTAGGGTTTAGGGGGTCTAGGGGCTGATTTGGGACTAGTGGACGTAGCGTAGCACTGACACCACAGAAGAAGAGCACTTCCTGGTCTCGTGTGGATGACGACACGTCTCACCCTCATGATGTCATGAAGAGGCGTGTCCGACGGACACTCACGAGCCAAGGACCAATGAATGACCTTCTTACTGCTGTGTCATTGTGATGCTCTCACCCTGAATGGCCTTCTTACTGCTGTGTCATTGTGATGTTCTGAACCAATGAGTGACCTTCTTACTGCTGTGTCATTGTAACGCTCTCATCCTGAATGAGTTCTTTGACCTGTAGATTGTAACTGTGACCAAGAATTAACAACCTTAGATTGAACTTTTTATAACATTTTATTGTAATGTTTACCTAGAATCAACAACCTTCGATTGAATTTCTTACTGGAATGTTGACTGTAGTATTGATCTAGTGGCTGTAGATTGGATTTTAACTATAATATTTACTAAACCTTGAATGAAATTATCTCTAATCATATTCATGATTTTTATAAAGCTAATCTCTGACCTTCTGGTACAGCTGTTGGTTCTACAGCCCAACAACCACTGGGACAAACGCAGGCCAGGCTCGCTGCAACGTGCCTGATTAGTGATCATTTCATGTGTCAGGGTTTCTAAACGGTGCTTAGATACAGTGAGTAAGATGGTGGTGATCCTGGGACACGTGCAGTAAGGACCTTTAATCATGTCTTACTGCATCTTATCTCTGCTGCTCTTGGGATTACCCTGTCCCCCAGATACCCTGTCCCCCAGATACCCTGTCCCCCAGATACCCTGTCCCCTGTCCCCCAGATACCCTGTCCCCCAGATACCCTGTCCCCTGTCCCCTAGATACCCTGTCCCCCAGATACCCTGTCCCCCAGATACCCTGTCCCCCAGATACCCTGTCCCCCACATACCCTGTCCCCTGTCCCCCAGATACACTGTCCCCCAGATACACTGTCCCCTGTCCCCTAGATACCCTGTCCCCCAGATACACTGTCCCCTGTCCCCTAGATACACTGTCCCCCAGATACACTGTCCCCCAGATACACTGTCCCCCAGATACACTGTCCCCCAGATACACTGTCCCCCAGATACCCTGTCCTCCAGGTACCCTGTCCTCCAGATACCCTGTCCCCTAGATACACTGTCCCCTGTCCCCCAGATACACTGTCCTCCAGATACACTGTCCTCCAGATACCCTGTCCCCCAGATACACTGTCCCCCAGATACCCTGTCCCCCAGATACCCTGTCCCCTGTCCCCTAGATACACTGTCCTCCAGATACCCTGTCCCCCAGATACCCTGTCCCCCAGATACACTGTCCCCTGTCCCCCAGATACACTGTCCCCCAGATACACTGTCCCCTGTCCCCCAGACACACTGTCCCCTGTCCCCCAGACATGCTGTCCCCCAAATTGTGAAATGAGTCGTAACAACTGTTGATAAACATATGTGATGATTTATTGATTGTTCTGTCTTTTATGAGTCTTTTTATCTTGCACAAGTCTTATCCAAGGTAACTGATATTTTATGACATACAGCACATTTGTGTTTGTTACTTTACTACTGAGAGAGAGCCCCAAGTCTGTACAGTATGTTGACAGAGAGAGTGGATGTGTTAGTTTTACAGGACATCTGTAGCGCCCTCTGCAGGCTAGCCTTAGCATTGTCTTTAGCATTAAACAGTAGCATGATAAAGTGTACTATGTAGTACACAGGTAGTATACAGTACTATGTAGTACACAGGTAGTATACAGTACTATGTAGTATACAGTACTATTTAGTACACAGGTAGTATACAGTACTATGTAGTATACAGGCGCTATACAGTACTATTTAGTATTCAGGTAGTATACAGTACTATGTAGTAGGTAGTGTGCAGTATGTAGTAACAGGTAATATACAAGGACATTACACCAGTGACACCCCATAATAATCTCACGTTTTGCCATCCAGAAGAACCGATTCTATTTGTAACACATGTAGTTGACTACGCACAAAATAGTCTTTCCACACTACTGGGCTGAGCTGTTCTGTGCTGGCCTGGTTCCACACTACTGGGTTGAGCTGTTCTGTGCTGGCCTGGTTCCACACTACTGGGCTGGGCTGAGCTGTTCTGTGCCGGCCTGGTTCCACACTACTGGGCCTTGTAGTGCGTGAAGCCTAGACGTGTCATAATCAAACTTGGCTGGGACCTCATCACAGAGCCTCGCCGTGTCACTAAGAGTCAGGAAGTGGATGAGAGGGTCGTCTGACCAATCGGCAATCAGGCGTCAAACTCGCAGAGGTAGGCCATGGTCCGCTCGCAGTAGTGGTCCCACCAGTCCCCGCTGTCCGACGCCAACGCCACGCAGTTCTCCCGCTTCCCGCCGTCCGGCTGGCTGGACAGGAAGTGCTTGCGCCACTGGAAGTAGGTGACGCGGGTGTTGTCCTGGAACAGGTAGAGCCCCTCGGAGCGCAGGTCCGAGATGCCCAGCCACACGGGCCAGTTCCCCGGGTGGAAGAAGGCCTTGACGTACTCCGCCAGGGCCTCCTGGTCCTTCCTGTCCCGGGGCATGGCCATCCTGCCCCCGCGCTCCTGGCACCTCTGAGCGGCGCCGGTGTAGTTCTCGTAGGAACGGTAGACGAGGTAACACTTATAGCCCACCCGACGGCCCTTCTGACAACCTGGAGATGGGAGACGGGTTTTTTTAAGACCTTTAATCTCTTCTTGAACAGACGTCAAGTTGTTGCAAACAGTCGCCCTGCAATTTGACTTGCTCCCACCGAGCCTCGAACTTGCGACCCCTGGCTTGCCAACACACGTGACCGTCTCCTCAAACACCCGATGTCAACCAGCTACGCTATTGAAAAGCTAGCTATTGGACAGCGCGGATAGTGGGGGTGTTTGACCTTAAGGAGTGAGTTTTACCATCTCAACTAGGTTACAGTTTTGTGTTATGTTTTTTCATCATTCCATTTGAAAACATTTGAATTATACAGGTAAGGGACTTATGCATCGGAGGAGTTATTTTCAGAAATTTTCATTGCACAAAATGTAATGATAAAGATGATAATATTAATGATAATAATGGTAATGATCCCCAGAGGAGAGGTAAACACTGACCCTCCAGCCGGCCGATGAGCCTCCTGTTCTCCTGGCCCTGGAGGTCCACCTGCACCAGGCCGTCCTCCACGTCTCCCAGCTTCCCCTCCAGACGCGTCACCTTGTCCAGCAGCTGGCTGACCTTCACGTCCAGGGTGTAGTGGCCCACGTTCAGCCTGTGGATGGCCTGGTCCATCGCTGCCAGCCGAGACACTGGGAGGAAACAAGGAGCTAAGCTAGGGGCTAGGAGCTAGGAGCTAAGGGCTAGGGGCTAGGAGCTAGGGGCTAGGAGCTAGAGCCCTCGCCTCTCCTCAATCAATCCATCAATCCATCCATCCATCAATCACATTTGTTTGTATAGCGCTTTTTACAAAGAAAATTGTCTCAAAGTGCTTTACTACTAAAACGATACAAACAATATAAACAATATGAGCTAACATCATAAACCCCCAAAAAACAAGAAGAACATAGGCAGCAAGGAAAATCTCCCTGGGAGGAAGAAACCTTGAGAGGAACCAGACTCCAAGGGGGACCCATCCGCCTCTGGCAGATCAGGTGCTGAACAGTAAACTAATGTGGTGTCCCTTGTTTAGATCTGAAAGGCTTGGACAGGTGTAAGCAAGATGGCTGCCTTTCCAACCAGCGTGTTAGAGAAGCATCAGAGAATGATAGGATAATGCTTTTACCTCACAATCCTTTTAGATCTGCTCAAATATTTTGCGTGAAGGGACAAGGGGTCGTTTCTGGACAAAGACTTACTGTGTTAGCAGTGAAATAATTGTGTGGTGTCAGGGGAGGCTGGTGGAGGTAGAAATCGGAGGACGGGCTAGGATTGTAATGCATGTGTGTTTGATACCGTTCCTCATTCCGTTCCATGCATCACAATGAGCCCGTCCTCCG